>NC_090646.1:300614736-300665307 GCF_040937935.1 Hyperolius riggenbachi | reverse complement strand
ACCCCCTCTAAACTTCACAGCACATATACACCTGGCTACATATACTGGGCACATATACACCTGGCTACATATACTGGGGACACCTATACACCTGGCTATACTGGGGACACCTGAACAACTGGTTACATATACTGGGGACACCTGGCTATACTGGGGACACCTACAGACCTTACTACCTATTCTAGGGACATCTATACACTTGGCCACCTATTCTGGGAATATCTATACACCTGACCACCTATTCTAAGGACTACATATACTGGGCACATATACCCCTGGCTACATATACTGGCACATATACCCCTGGCTACATATACTGGGAACATATACCACTGGCTACATATACTGGCACATATACCCCTGGCTACATATACTGGCACATATACCCCTGGCTACATATACTGGCACATATACCCCTGGCTACATATACTGGGAACATATACCACTGGCTACATATAATGGGGACACATATACACCTGGCTACATATACTGGCACATATACCCCTGGCTACATATACTGGGCACATATACCCCTGGCTACATATACTGGGCACATATACCCCTGGCTACATATACTGGGCACATATACCCCTGGCTACATATACTGGGCACATATACCCCTGGCTACATATACTGGCACATGTATCTCTGGCTACATATACTGGCACATATACATCTGGCTACATATACTGGCACATATACTCCTGGCTGCATATACTGGGCACATATACCCCTGGCTACATATATTGGCACATATACCCCTGGCTACATATACTGGCACATATACCCCTGGCTACATATACTGGGCACATATACACCTGGCTACATATAATGGGGACACATATACACCTGGCTACATATACTGGGCACATATACCCCTGGCTAGATATACTGGGCACATATACCCCTGGCTAGATATACTGGGCACATATACCCCTGTCTACATATACTGGGCACATATACACCTGGCTATACTGGGGACACCTATACACCTGGCTACATATACTGGGCACATATACACCTGGCTACATATACTGGGGACACCTATACACCTGGCTACATATACTGGGGACACCTATACACCTGACTACATATACTGGGCACATATACACCTGGCTTCATATACTGGGCACATATACACCTGGCTACATATACTGGGGACACCTATACATCTGGCTATACTGGGGACACCTGAACACCTGGTTACATATACTGGGGACACCTGGCTATACTGGGGACACCTACAGACCTTGCTACCTATTCTAGGGACATCTATACACTTGGCCACCTATTCTAAGGACATCTATACACCTGACCACCTATTCTAAGGACATCTATACACCTGGCTACCTATTCTGGTGACATCTCTACATCTGGCCACCTATTCTAGGGACAACTATACACATGGCTACTTATACTGGGGACACCTATAGACCTGGCTAGCTATACTGGGGGTACCTATTTTGGGGGAACTGCTGTCAGATCTGTATTTTTGGGGAACCGCTGATGCCAGATTACGTGTATTTTGGGGAACCGATGCCGGATTGTGTATGTTGGGGGACCACTGCTGCCAGATTGCATGTATTTTGGGTGTTACATGTATTTTGGGTGATCCACTGCCAGGTTTCGCGTATTTTGGGGAAATGCTTCCAGATTATGTGTATGTTGGGGGAACTGCTGCTGCCAGATTGGGGGAACAACTGCCATATTATCTGTATTTTGGGGGAACCTCTGCCAGATTATGTGTATTTTTGGTGAAATGCTGTGAGATTACATCTACTTTTTGGGGATACACTACGACAGAGCTAGGCAGTCCTTTTATACCACTGCTAAGGCCATGTATATTTGGCCCCACCCATGACCACACCCACGCTATGCTTAACCACGCCCAATTTTTGGCACGCTGCACGCAGGGTGAGTCCACTCACTTCTTTCTCCAGGACTAGACCCCTGTGCCTATCCCTAAGTCCCTCCTGGTGATGCCTAGATCTAAGACCCCCCCCCCCCCATGGTGGTGCCTAACCCTAAGACCCCCCCATGGTGGTGCCTAACCCTAACACACTCTGGTGGTGCCTAACAACCCCTGGTGGTGCCTGACATTAAGACCCTCCTGGTGGTGCCTGTGCCTTAGACCCCCCCCCCCCCGGTGGTGCCTAAAGCTAAGACTCCCTGGTGGTGGCTACCCCTAAGAACTCCCCTGGTGGTGCCTAAACCCAAACCACTCTTTTGGTGCCTAACCCTAAGACCCCCCCTTACCCCAGTGATGCCTAATACTAAGGTAGCACCTAACCCTTAACTCCCCCCTGGAGGGCACATAACCTTGATCCCCATTGATATAACCTTGATATACAGTAAGTTTAACTATATTTTTTGAAAAGGGATAATTTGTAACATTGAACAACAAAGTTGAAATGTAAACAATTTTTTCTGAGAAAGCATAGGGAACAGTTGTAGAAACAATTATACAGTTTAGAAATTATTATTTGTTAAATTATGGGTTACTGTAATCAACAAATTTGGAATGGACATGAAAGTTAAAGATAACAAGCAATATATTTGTTTTATATTTTGGCAAATGTTTTTTTTTAAATGAAATAATTGTTTTAAATTACTGCGGTGCCCTTTTTATACAGTTTTTAGGGTGAGTCCACTCACTTTTACTGGTTGCCAGTAAAATGGAGAATCAATTTTAAGATCTGCCTGCTGACATTCAAGGCTCTACACCACGTGGGACCCAAATACATAGCGGATCTATTGGAACTTTATGCCCCTCCACGCACCCTCCGCTCTGCCAACAAGATGAAGCTGGTTATTCCCAGGATACACTTAACATTTGGTGCTCGGGCCTTTTCCTATGCAGCCCCTATTCTATGGAACTCACATCCACAATCAGTACGAGAGGCTCCTTCTCTGGACAGCTTTAAAAAAAGCCTAAAAACTCACCTCTTTTCCCTAGCCTTTGAGACTGCATAATGCAGGGTCACAGCGCTTTGAGTCCCCAGGGAGAAAAGCGCTATATAAATATTATTGTTATTGTTTTGTTTTTGCCAAACGAAAACAGTTTAACATTGATATCTATGGGGCGCCTTTATTACATCACTAGTGACCTTAGCCCGTCTATGCGTGCCTGCGCGCACCCCTCCTGTCGCTCACACGTGTGCGCGCACACCCGGCCGCCCGCTCACACACCCGCCTGGCTCCATCCCTGTCGTCCTGCCTGTGTGAGGCTGGGTCCGTGCTGCGCACATGCGCAGTAGCAAAAAGCACGGACCCAGCTACACAGAGTCAACTGTCCCTGCTGTACGCAGGGACAGTTGCCTATTATTATATAGGATAAAACAGGAATTGCATGATTACTTGTTGATCAGCATCTTTGCTGCTCAAAGGTCAGCAGTGTTCACCTGGTAGATGTTAGGATCAGTGGTTGGCAGGTGGGGACCAATGCTAGTTTGTTGCTACCGCAGCATCATCAGGGTGTGCAGCTATGTGGACTGCAGCCATTCCTTAAATGCACATGGGGTATCACTGCATGCGCAAGCCCACAAGGCCACCTCCCCTGCAGGCAACATCACTCGTCGCTAACCATGCTGCCCGAAGGCATGCCAGGTGGCAGATGGAGACCCATGGCTGGCTGGAGGGGCATGTGAGAGTAGCAAAGGCAGCATAACCACCATGGTGCCATTTTGTGGCCCAAGAAAACTAAACTATATAGAAAAAAATCAGGATATGCGGGGGGCGGCATGCCTAAGTGCGGCCTAGTAAAAGAGGGAGGACCGGCGGAGAAACTGGCGCACATGGCAATGCACAAGATGGCGCCGACAAGGGACACACGGGCAGAACGGAGGAAAGGCTCCAGGAGCAGGCTGTGGGCTCAGATGGGGACGCCACAGTGGGTAAGCTGCTTTCACCCATGCCACTGCAGGCACGACAGGGGCGCTCAGCAAGCCGCAAACGTGGCCCTAAAGACTCCACTCAAGGAGAGGGGCAGGACGTTGGGCTGGCTCAGGATGAGAACAGTGATGCAGAGGTGGCTGAACTACCAGAGCAGAGGTTATGGAGGATATTAGGGGTCTACATGTATCATTAAATACCAGATTAGATAACATACAGACAGACCTTTCTTTTGTGAAACATGATCTTTCCAAGCTATGTAATAGAGCTGCAGAATGTGAATGCAGAGTAAGGGCTGCTGAGGATGAATTGAGGCCTTTACAGTCTGCTGTTGTTAGTGTTCAAAAGGTGTCAGACTCTCACTCATTTAAATTGGATGACTTGGAAAATCGCTCTAGGAGATTGAATCTGGGATTTGAAAGTGTCCCTGAAAAATCTGAAGGAACCCAGCCTGAAATGTTTCTGGAAACATGGCTGAAAGACTCTGTGCCTGCCTGATCTTGTTCCATCATCAGCCTTCTGTATTGAACGCACTCATAGGGTTCTTGGTGGTCCCCCCCTAGGCCTGGTGCTTCCCCCCACCGCATCATTGCAAAGCTTTTAAACTATTGTGATCAACTGGAAATCTTGAGAACCGCCCGGAAAGTTCCAGGGGTTGAAGTTTAACCTCCCTGGCAGTGCATTTCTGTCTGGATTTATGGGTCTAAAAGCAGTACATTTTTTTTTTTTCAAGAATTTTAGGCCTCTAATTCTTAAGTCATAACTCACCAAAATATATGATAATAAAAGCCTGGTAGATGTTCTGCATATAAATAAAAGACTGGAACACAAAATTGTTGAAATAATTAAATTCATCAATAAAATGAAACATAGTGAAACTGTGAAAATAAGGCAGCAGTGGGATGCAAAAGTTTGGGCAACCTTGTTAATCATCATGATTTTGCTGTATAAATCGTTGGTTGTTACGATGAAAAATATCAGTTAAATATATCATATAGGAGACACACACAGTGATATTTGAGAAGTGAAATGAAATTTATTGGATTTACAGAAAGTGTGCAATAATTGTTTAACTACATAACGACTGGGTCACGCCCATGGGCGTGACGGCGTGACTGTGGTGGCAGCCCCAGGACCGCCTAACGCCAATTGGCATCAAGTCCTGGGGCTGCAGTTTGCACGCGAATCTCCTGCTAGAGGGGCGGAGCTCCGCCCTGCCTTCAGTCTGCTTTGAGAAAGCCCCGTGGGCGGGGCGAAATGCATCAGCAGGAGGCGGGAATCAGCACGGTGAGCGCGCTCACGCGGATGCCCTGACGCATGGCCGCATAGCCGTACAGCCGCTTGCACGGAGTCATACAGGAAGTACACCACAAGGTCCAGTCCGGGATGAACAACGGGAAGGGGAGCAGCGCGGATAGTAGGGACGCCTCTCCGCAAGCCCCCTAAAGACTGAAAAGCCAGAACTGGGCCTTACCGGACACCTTTGCGACCAGGCGTGGGTGTGGACGCATGGAAGTTTACTCTTTACAGCCAAAAACTCCACCAAAACGCCACAAAACCGTGAGTCAACCACCAGCAGCCGCAGCAAGTTGGTAAGAACTTTCTCACCTAAACACATGTCCTTATGAAGATTCTGCCTTTTGAGCTTCGTTTGGGGAGCAGTCACCAAGCGGTTATTGAGTCTCATACTAGACGTATACCGTCAGTAAGTGAATTAAATGGAAACATTGCCACAGAGGCTTGAGGAACACTTTGAATCTGTTTAAGGTCATAAATCATTCAAATGTGCACCAAAATCCAGACAAGGACTGTGAGCTCGTCTTGAGGCCTCGGTGTGCGTTGGTGGTGGGGCCACACATGACCAATTTGGATTGGTAGTCTGTCCATTTTCTGCATAGGCTGATGCTGGGCGATTTTGGACATGACATATACCATCCTTTGGGAGGTGGCAAATTATAGATACAAAAATTGGCTTGACCAATGAAGAATTGTAGTGTCGCCCATGTTTGTGCATAGGTTTGTGCCCAGGCCACCTGTGCTCAATTGCACACAATTCAAAGGTCAGTGATAAATATTTACTCATGTGCTCACCGTGCTGATTCATGTTTTTAGGCTAAGTTTTAAAGTGTTTGTCCTTGCATTGGCCAGTAGTATTTGTGGTAAATGTCACATAATAAAATGTTGTACTTTTTTCTTCAGCACATGCAGCAGTATTGGTTATTCCATTTGTGTTTGCTACAGTATTACAGCATTTAACCAATACAGCTCCTCCTACGGAGTAGTGCAATTTTGCAATTGGGTTGGACGCTCATCGTGTATATATATATTCTTCTGTCATATAAATAAAAGACTGGAACACAAAATTGATGAAATAATTAAATTCATCAATAAAATGAAACATAGTGAAACTGTGAAAATAAGGCAGCAGTGAGGTGCGAAAGTTTGGGCAACCTTGTTAATCGTCATGATTTTCCTGTATAAATCGTTGGTTGTTACGATGAAAAATATCAGTTAAATATATCATATAGGAGACACACATAGTGATATTTGAGAAGTGAAATGAAATTTATTGGATTTACAGAAAGTGTGCAATAATTGTTTAACTACATAACGACTGGGTAACGCCCATGGGCGTGACGGCGTGACTGTGGTGGCAGCCCCAGGACCGCCTAACGCCAATTGGCATCAAGTCCTGGAGCTGCAGTTTGCACGCGAATCTCCTGCTAGAGGGGCAAAGCTCCGCCCTGCCTTCAGTCTCCGAGCGATCGCCGCTCGGGAGACTGTTAGACGACTAAACCGCAGTCTTTTCTGCTAGGACAGCGCTGCGATCAGCAGCAGCGCTGTATTGGGGATAGCCATGTGACATGGCTGTCCCGCTGGGGCACTTGAAAGCGATCGGCTCTCATAGGCAGAAGCCTATGACAGCCAATCGCCAGGATTGGCCGGCTGGGGGGAGGGAGAGGATTCCCCCCCCCCCCCCCCAAAAAAAGAAAAAAAAGAAATAGTTAAAAATATTGAAAAAATAATAACATAAATATTTGTTAAAAAATAAATAAACACGAGGGGGGGGGGGGGGGGGGGAATCACTTGTGTGCTGTATTGTGCCGCCCTGCAGCTTGGCCTTAAAGCTGCAGTGGCCAATTTTGATAAAAATAGACTGGTCTTTGGGGGGGAGGGGTTACCACTGTGGTCCTCAAGTGGTTAAACAAAATAAGGCAGGTGCATAAATTTGGGCACCTCAGAAAGAAATGAAATCAATATTTAGTATATGCTCCTTTTGCAGAAATTACAGACTCTAAACGCTTCCTGTAGGTCCTAATGAGAGTCTGGATTCTGGTTGAAGGTATTTTGATCCATTCCTCTTTACAAAACATATCTAGTTCATTCAGGGTTTGATGACTTTTCGAGCATGGACAGCTCTCTTTAACTCACACCACAGATTTTCAATTATATTCAGGTCTGGGGACTGAGATAGCCATTCCAGAACATTGTACTTGTTCCTCTGCATGAATGCCATAGTGCATTTTGAGCAGTGTTTAGAGTTGTTGTCTTGTTGAAAGATCCAGCCTTGGCGCAGCTTCAGCTTTGTCACTGATTCCTGGACATTGGTCTCCAGAATCTGCTGATACTGAGTAGAATCTATGCGTCTCTCAACTTTGACAAGATTCCCAGTCCCTGCACTGGCCACACAGCCCCACAGCATGATGGAATCACCACCATATTTTACTGTAGGTAGCAGGTGTTTTTCTTGAAATGCTGTGGTGTTTTTTCTCCATGCATAACGCCCCTTGTTATGCCCAAATAACTTATCAGTCCACAGAACCTTTTCCTTCCCATCTCCCTGGCAGCCTTACTACGGGGTTAGTCCCGCCCCCTAACCCCTACAGGACCTATCAGTATAAATTTCTAGACCTGCCCCCTCCAAAGTGCTTTTTTTTCCCGTCCTACCTACAGGACTATCACCTAAACATAATATTTATTTTCTTTATTTTTTGTACAACGTTTTTATTTTTGCCTACCTGGCTGTGTTAAAGCAGCTTCCGTGCAGTCAGCCTCGCTGCACGATGCCTCCGCTGTTTGGTTTTAAACAAACCTAGGCGGCAGGATTCCCCTCTTTTTCGCCTGATCTTTCTGGGGATATATTGGCTGAGAGGGAGCGGAGGGCGCTGTAAACCGGCGCGAAAACGAGCGGGCGGCAGTGAAGGTCGGCGTGCGACTCAGCATGGAGCGCATACAACTTCCGGTGTCCACTTTCTGGATCAGGAGGACTTCCGGATCAGTGCAGCGTTCTGTTCAAAAGCGGCAGAGCGCACAGACATGGCGCAGCCTGTTGGAGAGGCACTGGCAGTCGGATTGTTCCGGATCACAACCTCTGAAGCTGCTTCACGACCATCCCTGCTCAGAGCAGGTAGGTGAAACTCGGGTATTTGCTCTGAAGAGGGGTTTCTCTTACTGTGTTCCCAGTATTATGTCTGATGGCCTAAAACGCAGGATTCTCTCTTGCAGGACCAGACAATTGCTCAGCCACAGATCAAGCAAATTCCACATCTATTAAGGTACAGCTACTATTTGTGTTCATGCAACTACCTGCATATGGCAGTTCACTTGTCACGCTCCTCACTGCATATCTCCTTTCTTTTAGCTTTTGCTGAAAGACTATGGAAGGTGCTGCTGCCGCCCGCGAAACAGATCAGGCACACGACGATAGGTGGGCACGGTTTTTTATTTTGTATTTTTTTGGCAAACTACACCTATATAATTTTAGGTTAACGAGGCACAGGAAAATAACAGAAATATTTATTTCTGTTCTTCTCTTACACAGCCATGCACAGTTGGGAGAAGGTTCTTCTACACACAGAAGAGATTCATCCTCACGGTCTAGCAGATCAGCAAAATCACAGCCCAATAAGAGATCTAAGTCTGAAGCCCGGCCAGGGAAGACCAAGCCTTGCTGGGCGTGCGGAGAAATTTGTATGCCAGGGAAACTTGTATGCGCAGACTGCTTCTATTCCATTCCCATGGAGGAAGAACCTCTGCAGGACTTGCCCTCATTAGTGCGGGACATCGTCCAGCAATCCTTGGCGGAACAGTCCACTTCTTATAGTGCACCGCAGGACACTAGGGGGGCTGAGAGTTCAGGCTATGATGTGCCGGAGGAGGCCGAGGGCATGGCGGTCGGCTTCGATTTTTCCCTGGTGGATCCCTTTGTAAAATCAGTAAGGGAGGCTATACAATGGGAGGAGCCGGAGGAACCACCTGCGAAGACAAGACGATACTACCCACACCTAAAGAGAAGGCCGTTATCCTTTCCCGTGATGGAAGAGGTTACGGAGTTGATTCAGGAGGAATGGGCGAAGGTGGACAGGAAAATGTCAATGTCCAATAAGTTTTCAAAGCTTTATCCGATGGAAGGGGAGATCATTACCCAATTAGACAACCCGCCAGCAGTGGACGCATCAGTAATTCGCTTAGCGAAGCACGTAACCTTGCCCCTGGAAGATGCTGTATCTTTTAGAGAACCCTTGGAGAGGAAAGTAGACTGACTTAAAGAAACTCTATTCTTCTGTTGGAGGCGCATGCAAACCCGCGATTGCCCTTACCTCAGTATCTCGGGCGATCAGGGCATGGACGGACAATCTAGATGGAGCAATCCAATCCAACGTGGATCGCAAGACGTTGTCGAACGCCCTAGAAGAATTTAGAATAGCCGCTGATTTTATCAGTGAAGCGGCATTTGATATAATTAGAGGTAATACCAGAGGCATTATTCATGCAATTACAGCAAAGAGGGCAATGTGGCTGAGACCGTGGTCGGCTGGCGCCATCTCGAAGACATCTTGGTGCAAGATACCTTACGATGGCAAAAATTTATTCGGGCCCAAGATGGACACGGCCATTTCCCGAGTCACTGGAGGCAGGTCAGGTCTCCTTCCCCAGGATAGGAAGCAGAGGAGGTTTAAGCCTAATGAGAAAAGGTCCTTTCAAAATAGAACAGGGGACTTCCGGAATTCAAGACGAAACCAGTCCTTTCGCAAGAACTGGCAGGGAACTCAATCCTCTCTGGCGAGATTCAACAAGCAACGAAATTCCAACCCCAGTACCTCAACTGCCAAGTCATTCTGAATGTATGCCCGCCCATCTGGAGACTGTAGGGGGACGTCTCCAGAGATTTGTAGATCTATGGGCGCAGAAAATAGGAGACAATTGGGTCACAACTACCTTGGCATGGGGACACACATGGAAGTTCAAACAACATCCCCCAGAAACACGATTTATTGCTACAACGGTTCCAAGATCACCTCAGAAGGCAGAAATACTGTTCCAATATGTACAAGAACTGATTCAGAAAAGGGCAATTATACGGGTACCCTCAGCAGAGAGGTTCAAAGGCCTTTATTCCCCCCTCTTTTTCGTGACGAAAAAAACAGGCCAGCTGAGACCTGTTCTAGACCTACGGCTACTGAACGACCACATTCTTCAGGACAAATTCAGGATGGAGTCGTTACAGTCAATAATACCAACGATACAATTGAACGACTGGTTGTTGTCGGTAGATCTTGCCGACGCATACCTGCATATCCCAATTCATCAAAAATTTCAAAAATATCTGAGGTTTGCTGTTCAGGATGTTCATTACCAATTTCAGGTTTTGCCGTTTGGCATTTGCACTGCTCCCAGGACTTTTACAAAGATCTTAGTCACGTTGATTGCTCTACTTCGACAACAGAACCTCCACGTACACCACTATCTGGACGATATTCTGTTAGTAGCACCATCGAGGATCGCGCTATGTCAACACAGAGCGATTCTTCTACAGACGCTCAAACAGTTCGGCTGGTTAGTGAACTGGAGCAAGAGCCAGCTCCAACCAACACAAAGGTTAATATTCTTAGGAGCAGAGTTAGATACACTGGGGAATGCAGTGGCACTCCCGGAACAGAAGATAGCAGCAATTATGTCAATGGTGAGGGACGTAGCTGGAGTAACATCACTAAGCGCAAGACAGTGTTTACAGGTGTTAGGGAAATTTGCAGCAGTCATCCCCATGGTGAAGTGGGCGAGGTGGAACATGAGACACCTACAAAAGTCATTCCTAGAACAATGGACCGGACTGGACTACCAACAACAGATATTAATCCTGCCAGAAGTAAAGTTGAGCCTTACTTGGTGGTTACGCAGAGAAAATCTGACCAAACACCACCAACTGAGTGTGGATCCCTCGTTAGTGATAACTACGGACGCCAGCCTTTGGGGCTAGGGAGCACATATGCAACACGAGTATGCGCAAGACACATGGCACCAAAATGTAGCAGGAACCCCGGCCAACATACTAGAGATGAGGGCCGCATTCAAGGCACTCAAGTATTTTGCCAAAGCAGTGACGGGCAAGAGCGTGACACTACGAATGGACAACACTACGGCTGTAGCGTATGTACAAAATCAGGGAGGTACACACAGCCGGACACTTCTCAGGGAGCTGGAACCGATGATGTACTGGGCCCAGAAGCATCTACTTCACCTTCAAGCAGTGCATATACCGGGTGTGAAGAATCGGGTAGCAGATTGCCTCAGTCGTCAATGGATAGACAACAAGGAGTGGAGTCTCAAGGAGGAGATCTTTCAGATGATTTGCGAGACTTGGGGATCACCCCAGATCGATTTGATGGCCACCCCATTGAACACCAAGTGCCTCAATTTCTTTTCGAGGTACAGGTACCCGCAGGCGGCGGGATGGGACGCTCTCTCACTCCCATGGAATTTCCAGATGGCATACATCTTTCCCCCTATCCCACTAATACACAAGGTATTGAGGAAAATACAACAAGAACAGGCGGCGGTGATTATGGTGGCTCCTTATTGGCCTCGCAGGCCATGGTTCCCGCTGCTCCAGAGGTTATCTACTGCACCTCCGATCACTCTGCCATGTGCAAAAGATTTACTGACACAGAATCAAATATTCCACCCGCATCCGCAGATTCTCAATTTAATGGCCTGGAGACTGAGAGGGGAAAACTACAGGAGTTAGGTTGTTCAACTGAGGTAATCGAGACTTTGCTAAAATCCAGAAAGCCCACTACTAATAATACATACCATAGAACATGGAAACGTTTTTTAGCGTTTCTGAGCGAAAAGGGCTTAAATCTCTCCATAGTACAGGTCAATAACGTCCTGGACTTCCTGCAGAAAGGCCTGGACATGGGACTCGGCCATAGCACTATTAGAACACAGATATCAGCAATATCAGCACTCACGCGCCGCAAATGGGCATTTGACCCGCTGATAATACAATTCATGCAAGCTGTGACCAAAATGAGACCACCCAGGAAAAGCTGGTACCCCCAATGGGATTTACCCCTGGTACTGAATGGTCTATCCAAATCACCCTTTGAACCTGCAAAGGACTGTTCTCTGTTTGACCTCACCATAAAAGTAGTATTCCTAACGGCGATCACCTCAGCTAGGAGGGTGTCGGAGCTGCAGGCGCTCAGCTGCGACCCTCCAAACACGCAATTTTTTCCAGATCGTATAACCTTAAGACCTATCGAGCAATTTATTCCTAAAGTAGCCACTCGGTTCCACTTCAACCAGGAATGGAATCTACCATCCTTCTCTGACAGCACGGCCGAATTTCCGGATGCATTCAATATTCCAGTAATTCTGAGAGATTACATTGAACGTACAAAGGACTTTCGTACCACTAGGAGATTATTCATAATCCCAGCAGGATACAGAAAGGGACAGCCGGCAACTACCAGAACGATAGCCTCATGGCTAGTGAGGGCTATCAAAACAGCATATAGAGCTATGGGTTTGACTCCTCCAGAGGAAGTCACGGCCCATTCTACTCGATCAATTGCCTCATCATGGGCTGCATTGGTAAAAGTACCCCCCGAAGTCATCTGTAAGGCCGCAAACTGGTCATCAGAAAATACTTTTATAGCTCACTATAAAGTAGATCCGGGGGGACTATCTACAGTAGAATTCGGTAGAGGAGTCTTATCTGCCGTTAGAGATTCTGTATGTACTTGATTATTAAGATCACATGTGTATGTAAAATTATTTTTCTGTCTTCTTTATGGGAAATTAAACATTTCACTTATTGCAAAGCCTGTTCCCTCCCATTTTTTTCGTATTCTATTCAGATCCCCGTAGTAAGGCTGCCAGGGAGATGGGAAGGAAAACGGAAAATTGTATACTTACCTGACGGTAATTTTCCTTTCCTTCCTAGATCCATGGCAGCCTACGGAGGGCCCACCCTAATTAGTTCAGTCAGTTGGGGACTAGCAAAAAAAGCACTTTGGAGGGGGCAGGTCTAGAAATTTATACTGATAGGTCCTGTAGGGGTTAGGGGGCGGGACTAACCCCGTAGTAAGGCTGCCATGGATCTAGGAAGGAAAGGAAAATTACCGTCAGGTAAGTATACAATTTTCCGTTATTCCAAAATGAAGCTGGCTTGTCCAAATGTGCTTTAGCATAGTTCAAGCGGCTCTGTTTGTGCTGTGGGCTTCCTCTGCATCACTCTTGCATACAGCATCTCCTTGTGTAAAGTGCGCTGAATAGTTGAACGATGCACAGTGACTCCATCTGCAGCAAGATGATGTTGTAGGTCTTTGGTGCTGGTCTGAGGGTTGACTCTGACTGTTCTCACCATTCGTCGCTTCTGTCTATCCGAGATTTTTCTTGGTCTGCCACTTCGAGCCCTAACTTGAACTGAGCCTGTGGTCTTCCATTTCCTCAATATGTTCATAACTGTGGAAATAGCTGAAATCTCTGAGACAGCTATCTGTATCCTTCCCCTAAACCATGATGGTGAACAATCTTTGTCTTAAGGTCATTTGAGAGTTGTTTTGAGACTCCCATGTTGCTACTCTTCAGAGAAAATGAACAGAGGAGGGAAACTTACAATTGACCCCCTTAAATACTCTTTCTCATAATTGGATTCACCTGTGTATGTAGGTCAGTGGTCACTGAGCTTACCAAGCCAATTTGAGTTCCAATAACTAGTTCTAAAGGTTTTGGAATCAATAAAATGACAACAGTGCCCAAATTTATGCACCTGTCTAATTTTATTTAAACAGTTATTGCACACTTTCTGTAAATCCAAGAAACTTTATTTCACTTCTCAAATATCTGTATATATACAGTGGCTTGCAAAAGTATTCGGCCCCCTTGAAGTTTTCCACATTTTGTCACATTACTGCCACAAACATGAATCAATTTTATTGGAATTCCATGTGAAAGACCAATACAAAGTGGTGTACACGTGAGAAGTGGAACGAAAATTATACATGATTCCAAACATTTTTTACAAATCAATAAGTGCAAAGTGGGGTGTGTGTAATTATTCAGCCCCCTGAGTCAATGCTTTGTAGAACCACCTTTTGCTGCAATTACAGCTGCCAGTCTTTTAGGGTATGTCTCTACCAGCTTTGCACATCTAGAGACTGAAATCCTTGCCCATTCTTCTTTGCAAAACAGCTCCAGCTCAGTCAGATTAGGTGGACAGCGTTTGTGAACAGCAGTTTTCAGATCTTGCCACAGATTCTCGATTGGATTTAGATCTGGACTTTGACTGGGCCATTTTAACACATGGATATGTTTTGTTTTAAACCACTCCATTGTTGCCCTGGCTTTATGTTTAGGGTCGTTGTCCTGCTGGAAGGTGATCCTCCACCCCAGTCTCAAGTCTTTTGCAGACTCCAAGAGGTTTTCTTCCAAGATTGCCCTGTATTTGGCTCCATACATCTTCCCATCAACTCTGACCAGCTTCCCTGTTCCTGCTGAAGAGAAGCACCCCCAGAGCATGATGCTGCCACCAAGATATTTGACAGTGGGGATGGTGTGTTCTGAGTGATGTACAGTGTTAGTTTACTGTCACACATAGCGTTTTGCATTTTGGCCAAAAAGTTCCATTTTGGTCTTATCTGACCAGAGCACCTTCTTCCACATGTTTGCTGTGTCCCCCACATGGCTTGTGGCAAACTGCAAATGGGATTTCCTATGCTTTTCTGTTCACAATGGCTTTCTTCTTGCCACTCTTCCATAAAGTCCAACTTTGTGCAGTGCACGAATAATAGTTGTCCTATGGACAGATTCCCCCACCTGAGCTGTAGATCTCTGCAGCTCGTCCAGAGTCACCATGGACCTCTTGACTGCATTTCTGATCAGCGCTCTCCTTGTTTGGCCTGTGAGTTTAGGTGGACGGCCTTGTCTTGGTAGGTTTACAGTTGTGCCATACTCCTTCCATTTCTGAATGATCGCTTGAACAGTGCTCCGTGGGATGTTCAAGGCTTTGGAAATCTTTTTGTAGCCTAAGTCTGCTTTACATTTCTCAATAACTTTATCCCTGACCTGTCTGGTGTGTTCTTTGGACTTCATGGTGTTGTTGCTCCAAATATTCTCTTAGACAACCTCTGAGGCCGTCACAGAGCAGCTGTATTTGTACTGACATTAGATTACACACAGGTGCACTCTGTTTAGTCATTAGCACTCATCAGGCAATGTCTATGGGCAACTGACTACACTCAGACCAAAGGGGGCTGAATAATTACGCACAACCCACTTTGCAGTTATTGATTTTTAAAAAATGTTTGGAATCGTGTATGATTTTCGTTCCACTTCTCATGTGTACACCACTTTGTATTGGTCTTTCACGTGGAATTCCAATAAAATTGATTCATGTTTGTGGCAGTAATGTGACAAATTGTGGAAAACTTCAAGGGGGCCGAATACTTTTGCAAGCCACTGTATATATATATATATATATATATATATATATATATATATATATATGTATGTTTGCCTGGTTAGAGTAGGACTCACCAGATCGGGGACACTTTGGCGCAGTTGGTGAGCTTAAACGCGTTAAAGCGTAACCAAGAGCCCCTGTCACTGTTTTCCTGTTGTGTGCTGCAGCACCCTCTGTATTTATATATTTCTTATGGAGATTGGGGTTCTCCAGTGCTGCGTGCATGCTGTGCATAGTATTGCATAAAATTCGGTTTGTGCTGCTCATCCCTTGGTGTGTATATATATATATATATATATATATATACATACATACATACATACATACATACATACATACATACATACATACATACATACATACATACATACATACATACATACGCAGCACGGTGGCGTAGTGGTTAGCTCTCTCGCCTTGCAGCGCTGGGTCCCTGGTTCGAATCCCAGCCAGGGCACTATCTGCAAAGAGTTTGTATGTTCTCTCCCTGTCTGCGTGGGTTTCCTCCGGGCACTCCGGTTTCCTCCCACATTCCAAAAACATACAGATAAGTCAATTGGCTCCCCTAAAATTGGCCCTAGACTACAGTACTTACACTACATAATATAGACATATGGCAATGGTAGGGATTAGATTGTGAGCTCCTTTGAGGGACAGTTAGTGACAAGATATATATATATATACACTGTACAGCGCTGCGTAATATGTCGGCGCTATATAAATACTAAATAATAATAATAATACATACATACATACATACATACATACATACATACATACATACATACATACATACATATATATATATATATATATATATATATATATATATATATATATATATATATATATATGCTGATTGCCTGGCGTTGCCTGGGTATCTGGGTATGTATTTGGCTGGTGTTGGCTCCGCATACTTTTTCTAGCCCTAACACACAATTACTCAATGACCAAGTTTGTGAGCTTTGCGGTCTTTGGTATCAATAATTTGCATTGAAATGAAAAAAAATCTGATTGGCTGTTTGTCAGTCACCCAGTCACCCAATAACCAACTGTACCAGGTTTGAGGCCTGTGAAATTAACAGTGCAAGAATGGCAGCAATTAAATATTCCCCTTGAAAAGCAATAGGTGAAGTTTGATTCACTTTTGTAGGCTCCACCCACTTTTCAGAATATTAATCCCAGTCACCCAGTGACCAACTGTGCAAAGTTTAAGAACCCTGCCATTAACAGTGTAAAAATGGCTGCAGTTTACATTTTCCCAGTGAAATTTGTATTTGTCTCCGCCCACTGATGACCCGGCGCTGCCCGGGTATGTATTTGACTGGTGTTGGCTCTGCCCACTTTCTAACCCTAACGCACAAACACTCAATGACCAAGTGTAACATCTGTAAACTTGGCGGCTGCGGATACACATGTTATACCCGCAGCCGCCTTTTTTCCCTGTTCACAGGCCTTATCAGTCCCGGCGGCGTCCAGCACGCCGGGAACGGCATTGGCTCTTGCTCATAGGGTCTCTGTATCGCGCGTCCGCGCGCGGAGACGGGACCTTTATGCTGGAAGAAGGCGCGTCAGCTGACCTGCCGGTCGACTGACGTCAGGAGTGACTCGCGCTGCTCGGATTTGCTGATTGTTAGGGGGCATGGCGCTGGGCTCTCCTCGGCTTCTTAAGCCTTCACTAATCATTGGCAACTCGTCTGCTGTTGCGAATACACTCGTGTTAGCGCTCAGACCTAGTGAGGTTCCAGTTGATGATAGATGTATATGTAGTGTTTGCAATATACATCTATCTATAGTTAGTTATTATTACATTGTATTTCTGATAACCTGTGTATGATTCTGGCTACTCTCTGACCTTGCTATTGCTAAACGATTCTGTACCTCTGCCTTTCTGACTTTAGTTGCTAAACCTCTGCCTGATATTAACTACTCTCTTGCCTACCGTTTTTGGTACTGCCTCTGCCTGCCTGTTATCGTACTTTGCCTGTCTGACTACTCTACTCACCAGTGGGCCCTAGCCACTGGTGAGGTGCTCTGGCCATTAGAACCCACCAGCTCCTCTGGTGAGGTTCAGACTCACTTGTATAAGCTCCAGTGACTGTTAGTACCTTGCCAGCTCCTCTAACAAGGTCTTGCTAAACTATTCAGCCACTGGTGCTGTTAGTACCTTGCCAGCTCCGCTGGAAAGGTCCAGTTTAACTATTCAGTCATATGTACTGTCAGTACCTTACCAGCTCCTCTGGTAAGGTTTAGCCAAACTTCTTTAGTTCTTTCATTATTAGTACTTTGCCAGCTCCTCTGGTAAAGGTATTGTTATTTGTGTTAGTAGACCCTCCAGCTCCTCTGGAGTAGTCTATACTGTTGCACCAAACACCACACCTTACTCTCAGCTAAATTATACTAGTATTATTGGTGATACTGCAGATCATCACATAATCCGGTATAGCGTCTGTATTAGTGGTGATTCTGCAGATCACCAATGATCAGACGTCTTAGTTGCAGCACCCAATCGTTACAGAACAGCAGACCAGATATCATGGATACACTGGCTGGTCATGTGGAAGTCTTGATTACAGCTATTGACCGACTATCTCTTACAGTCAGTACTCAACCGACACAGATTTTCCAACTATCTGAAGCCTTACAAGACATTCCAACACATACTATACCAGTGTCATCCCCTCTTGTTCCGGAGCCCAGACTACCTCTTCCTGAGAGATTTTCTGGGCATAGGTCCGATTTTCAAAATTTTAAGAATCCATGTCTTTTTCCTATTTTGAAGTATGTCCCATAGCTTCAGGGTCAGAGAGCCAGAGGGTCATTTTGTTAAAGACATTATTATCAGGAGACTCGCAGGCATGGGCCTATAGTCTTCCAGATAATCATGAAGCCTTAGCTTCTGTACAGGGTTTCTTTGAAGCTATGGCAGTTACATATGATGATCCCGATTCAGCTATAATGTCAGAGATGAAGCTTAAGGCCCTCAGACAGACTCATAATAGTGTAGAGGTGTATGCAGCAGAATTTAGAAAGTGGGCAGGCCTCTATACTATTGGTTTTTAATTTTTCTATAATAAATAAAGATTAATATTCTAAGAATTGAGACATTGAATGTTAGAGGTGCAAATTCACCACTAAAAAGGAGTAGAATTTTTGAAGAATTAAACAGAAATAATATTGATATAGGCTTTTTACAAGAGACACATTTTAAAGAGGGGAAGATCCCATGCTTATTAAATAAA
Organism: Hyperolius riggenbachi; assembly: GCF_040937935.1. Classification (NCBI taxonomy): domain Eukaryota; kingdom Metazoa; phylum Chordata; class Amphibia; order Anura; family Hyperoliidae; genus Hyperolius; species Hyperolius riggenbachi. Next base: position 300,646,425 of record NC_090646.1, on the reverse strand, counting down.
AAATACACGACCTGCATAAATAGCGCAAACTCAGTTAAAAAAACCAGAGGAGTTTCGATCATTCTCCATAAAAAATTAAACTTTGTGACAGAGGAGATATACAAGGATGGGGAGGCAAGATATTTGATAGTATTGGGTAAAATTGAGGGTCATGTTGTAATATTAGCTAATATTTATGCCCCAAATAAAGGACAAACAAAATTTTTAAAAAAAATTCCTATGTGAGGTAAAACAGAAGGGGAAAGGGAAAATCATTATAGGAGGTGATTTTAATATGACCATGGATATGAGTTTGGACAGCACCGGGGGGATTGGGAATATTTCAAAGAAAGAAAGAGATATATGTCTGGATTTAATAAAATCCCACAAATTGATTGATGCTTGGCGTACATTTAATTTGGGAATAAAGGACTATACCTATTACTCTGAAACACACAATATGTTTTCACGACTTGACTATTTTTTGATCCCCCAGGACCAACTCCAAGATATAATAGATATAAGTATCGGTAATAGATCCTTTTCGGATCACGCGCCAGTAAGACTATCCATTAATGGATTTAGTGAAATTAATAGACCCAAAAGCTGGTGTTTGCAGACAGAATTATTAAAAGATAAAGAAGTTATAGGAGAGATTCATAACACCATAAAGGAGTTTTTTGAGTTTAACTGCTCCCCCAGTATGTCACACAGTTTGGCATGGGACACACTAAAATGTGTATTAAGAGGCATATTTATTAAAATAAATGCGAGAAAAACAAGGGAAAAGAAAAGTGAACTTAATAAGTTGTTAAATGAGTACAGTAAACTTGAGGGAATTCTTAAACAAAGCCCGGGAGAGCCGGTCTGGTCAAAATGGAATACTGTTAGAACTCAGATTAATAAGTTATTAGATGATCAATGTCTAAAATACTATAAGGATACTAGGAAAAAATACCGAATTGGAAGAAATAGATCAGGAAAAATGATGGCATCCTTACTAAAAAAAGGGAAAAGTACAGTGTTTATTGATAAGATAGAGGATGAGAGAGGTGATCTTCAATTTGCAACGCAAAATATAGGTACAGCGTTTGTACACTATTATCAAAATCTATATAACTTAAATAGTAGTTCAAAAAAAGAAAATGAGTGTCCTTTTTTGGATAAAACTGACATGCCACATATTAGCAAAGAGTTAAAGGAATCACTAGAGGCACCAATAGAGAAAGAGGAATTCCTAAGAGCAGTTAAGGTTTCTGCTAAAGGGAAATGTCCGGGACCAGATGGTTTCCCATTGGAATTCTTTGAACAATTTTCAGAGTCCTTGGCTCCGTTCTTTTGTGCAATGGTTAATGAGGGTGATCGAGAGTTGATATTTTCTGATAGGACAAACGAGGCTATAATCTCTAATACCAAAGGAGGGCAAATCGCTTTTGAGTTGTGCGGATTTTCGCCCGATCTCCATCATTAACTGCGATATTAAGATTTACTGTAAGATATTGACAAATAGATTGGAAGAGGTGGCGGAGGTGGTCCTGGGGGAACAACAGTCGGGATTTAGGAAAAATAGGCATATGAAAGACAATATTTACACAGCCATTGATGTCGCACATAGATGTAGTGCTAGTAAAAAAGAAGCAATACTTGTAGCAATAGATGCAGAAAAAGCATTCGATAGAGTGTCAAGATCTTTTTTTGATAAATACATTAAAGAAGATCGGTCTAGGGCCAGTACTTATATCAAAAATAGCCCAATTATATAGTAATCAATCAGCCAGAATAAAAGTAAATGGCTATGTTTCAGAACCATTCAAAATAACGAATGGGGTGCGACAGGGCTGTCCCCTCTCCCCGATGCTGTTCAATCTCTGCTTAGAATCATTAATTAGAGCCATACAATCGGATTCTCGGATAAAAGGTATTAAAGTTAGAAATGAAGAGGTTAAAATTACAGCATATGCGGACGACATACTCTTAACCCTGTCTGAACATAAAAGCTCATTGGAAAAATGTCTAAGTCTGTTTACTGAGTATAGTAAAGAAACTAACTACAAACTGAACCAACAAAAAACATATGTACTGGATTTAGGTTGCTCGCCACAAACAAAAGAAAGCATAAAGGAACATTCCGGGTTCCAATGGGAAAAAAGATCAATCAGGTATCTGGGGGTGAATATATGCGCACACTCGCAAGATCTGCACAATTGTAATTTTGGAAGTATTTTGAGTGAAAGTAAAATGGCATTACAAAATTGGGATCGCTCTATTTTTAATATATTAGGAAGGATCGCGATTATTAGGATGATGATTTTACCTAAGATACTGTTTCGATTGCAGTGTGTGCCTATATCCCTCCCGGATAGGTGGTTTAAGGAATGGAGTGTTATATTACAAAAATTCATCTGGTCTAGAACTCGGCGCAGACTGTTGTACTCCACGATCTCGAGAGGTAAGAGGTACGGGGGTATGGCTGCTCCGGATATCTATAGATACTATGTGGGTACTCACCTGTTACGGATACTAGAACTAAGAATTGATGATAATAGTAGAACCTGGGTAAGACTGGAGGGTGATGATCTGCGCCGAGAATTATTTGAATCATGGGTACCACAAAAAATCAAACAAGCTGTTTTATCTTTCCCACATCCATTGTTGACACCCTCATTAGAAATTTTTTCTAATATAATTAAGCAGTGGAATCTTAGTGAAGGTCTCTCCCCAATGATGACTCTCGCGGCTGACCCCGATTTTGCTCCAGCCAGGGATAGAGCTTGGTGCAGGGCTAACAAAATTGATGAAGATATACGACTTATCCATATTATGGGTTGTAAAAAGTTAAGTATCGTATCGGTCTTAGACAGGGGGGACTTATCAGCATTTAACAAAGTACAACTTCTTAGTTTTTGGAGAAAGTATATGAGAAAAAATGTAGCAATAAGATATGATATAAACCCATACGAACAGTGGTTTTTAGAAAAATTAAGACCAGCAAAGGCACTGTCAAAGATCTATAATTTACTGGATGAGATCTCACACAGGGCACTGCCCGCATATGTGACCAAATGGGAAAAGGAGGTTGGTTCAAAATTGGATAAGAGGTTATGGGATAAGATCTTCCAATCAATTTGGATTACTTCAGACACAAGTACTCAGTTAACGCAATACACATTAATAACGAGATGGTACCTCACCCCGGGAAGGATGGCAAGTAATGGACTAATAGTAAATGATCTATGTTGGAAGTGCACTAATCAATGTGGTACATTGGTACATATGATGTGGGAGTGCCCTGTAGTGAGAGATTTTTGGGGGGAGGTGGAACATTTCTTAAGAATTAAATTTACTAGGCAACTAACCATAGATATTATGGGGGCTTTATTTGGAGTACTGGACGGGGCTCAGGGATTGGGTCAGTCGTGGGAGTCATTGCTAATCTTAGGAACAGTGGTTGCGAGGAAACTTATTATAAAGTTATGGAAAGCACAAGGTGCACCATCTATTCAGGAATGGGTAACTGAAATGACAGCAATTTTGGAGGATGAAATAGGAGATGATGAGGCGGTAGAAGAAGTAGAAGACAGAATACAACCCACCCGTAGAATGGGGAAAGGAATGTATACATTATGAATTAGCAAATTATAATTGGAACCTAATGGTGATGGAGGCCAATCCCGGAGCGAATGGACGGTTGGACGGTGTGAGTGTGGGGTCAGGTGTATTGAATGACAGTGGTATATGGTTCAATGAAAGGTGTGGGGGACGGGAGGGAGTTGCTTACGCGTACGTTAAAAAAGGGCGCCGGGAAAAAAGGGCGCAGGGTTTTAAACGATAAGCATGAATAACGTTAAAAAAAATTGTGCTATATTTCGTTTAAAAATAATGTTTTATAAAGTTATAAATCATGAAATAATGTGTATGAAATCGGCAATTGTAAAAACGTTAATCTTCCCTGTTTAAAAAGTGAAATTTATAATAACGTTTTATAAAACATTAATAAGAATGTTACTAAAGCTATACCTAACCCTACTCTCACACAGAACCCTCCCTGTACCTATCCCTAACCCCTAGACCCCCCTGGTGGTGCCTAAACCTAAGACCCCCCTGGTGGTGCCTAAACCTAAGACCCCCCCCTGGTGGTGCCTAAACCTAAGACCCCCCTGGTGGTGCCTAAACCTAAGACCCCCCTGGTGGTGCCTAAACCTAAGACCCGCCTGGTGGTGCCTAAACCTAAGATGTGATAAGCATTAATAACGTTTTTAAAAAATATTGTGTGGTTTTTCGTTTAAAAATAATGTTTGTTTTTTTTTAAAAAATTTGTACGTTTTTTCGTTTAAAAATAATGTTTTAAAAAAATATTGTACTGTTTTTCGTTTAAAAATAATGTTTAAAAAATTATAAATCATTAAATAATGTGTAATCATGAGAAGCAGTTATAAAACATTAAAAGTCTCCGGGCGCCGCTTTCAAAACGTTATTTTTCTCCGGCGCCCTTTTTTCCTGTTGGGCGCCCATTAAACGATATTTATTATGGCAGTGAATGGCGGCGCCCTTTTTGTTCACCTGCCTCATGCGCCCAAATTTCCTGTTTCTGTTGCTTACTGCCGTGTGTTTCTCTCTTTCTGCTCTTTGCTTTCTCTTTTGATATTCTTTATGGTAAAGGAAGTAATGGGCCCTTGAAGCTAGTAATGGGGAGCGGAAGGTGTGAGGGTGGTGTGGCTAAATAGGTTTCGGGCAGTAGAGGGGGGGGGGGTCGTTTATCCCGATTGGTTTTCAGGATCTAGTGTTTGTTCTCGTTTTTTATAGATTTCTATATAATAAAGATGTTCAGAGACCAACGCAAACTATGATGCAAATTACCCCCAACTACAAGAGGGCACTGATGAAGCCAAGTTAACAGGTTGGGACATGTAGAAAGAAGGGAGAAAAAAGGAGGAAAAAAAAAAAGAAAGTGGACAGTGACAACTAGATGGGAGCAACATGCTTTGCTTGATTGCTTTTTATCTGGACTATCTGACACTGTGTCCGATTTGATGTTGGGTCACCCCGAACCTAGGTCTCTAGACGAGGCGATATCTTTGGCTATACAGATTGATCGCCGAGTCCGATATCAGAAAGAGACTCGGGGTAAGATTATTAGGAAAGCTGGGCCCGGTCCTTCGTTTTGTCAGGATAACTCGAAAAGAATTGATTTTTTCCAGTTGTCCAAATCTGAGGGAGTTAGGAGCTCTCGTTCAGGATCCTGTTTTCCGTCACCGGAGACAGATCAGAGGGTTCGAAATTGTCTTAACGAGACGGACACTTTACATCGCTCCCTGGTGGCTGGTGGTACCACTTTAGGCGATTAAGCTGTTCCGACAGGAGATTCTAGGCTGCTCCTTCCATGTACAATTACCTGGGAAGATCAGGTCCAGGCAGGGCCGGGCCGAGGCAGAGGCTGGAGAGGCTCCAGCCTCAGGGCGCAGTGTAGGAGGGGGGGCACAATTCATTCAGCTGTCATTCCTAATTGTGTATGAAGCAGAAAGAAATAAGAAAAGGGGATACATAGCAGTGACTGCACGCCAGATAACTAGATATTAAGGTGTTGGGGAGGTTTTGGGCCCTGTGGCGCCTCTTAGTCTAATAGCAATCAGTGTGTGGCAGCTGGGGTGGGAGGGATGGAGCCTTGGGTGCTGGAGGACCTTGTCCCGGCTCTGGGTCCAGGATACACAGGCATTTATAGACTCAGGTTCAGCCACCAATTTTATGGATTATGATTTTGCAGTACAGCTCGGTCTTCCTCTCCAGTCTTTGGGACAACAGGTGGTTCTTACTGCAGTGGATGACTCACCACTGCAGGGAAAACGATCTCTTTCACATACTCCTGTTTTGTTATGTCAGATTGGAATTCTCCATAGAGAACAAATTCAGTTTCTTGTTCTCAAAATAGCGACCTCCTCGGTGATCCTTGGTATGCCTTGGCTTCAGAAGCATTCCCCTCAGATTGACTGGCGTTCCAGACAATTATTAAGTTGGTTATCTTTTTGGCAGCAGCATTGTTTGGGGAAAGTCACGGTGTGCGCCACGAAACTTCAGGTGGAGGGTTTGCCTAGACAGTACTCTGATTTTTCAGATGTATTCTGTCCCCGGGCTGCAGACAAGCTTCCACCCCATCGAAGCTTCGATTGCCCCATAGATTTATATAATTTGTCTAGGCCCGAAAAGCTGGCTATGCAGGAATATATCTCGGACAATTTGGCCAAAGGTTTTATCCGCCCTTCTAGGTCCCCGGCTGGGGCAGGTTTCTTTTTTGTGAAGAAGGATGGTGGCCTCAGGCCGTGTATCGATTACAGAGGTCTGAATAAGATTACTGTGAAAAATCGTTATCCTCTACCCCTGATCGACGATTTATTCTCCCAGGTTACTAAGGCTGGGGTGTTTACTAAATGCGATCTCAGGGGGGCGTATAACCTGATCCTCATAAGAGAGGGTGACGACTGGAAGACGGCGTTTAACACACTCGACGGGCATTACGAGTATCTTGTTATGCCCTTCGGGTTGTGCAACGCACCCGCCGTCTTCCAGGAACTGATTAATGAGGTGTTCAGGGAGGTTTTGCAAAAATTTGTCCTTGTTTATCTGGATGATATCCTTATTTTTTCCCCTACACTGACCGAACACAGAAAATATGTGAGATATGTCCTAAGGAAGTTACGGCAGAACTCATTGTTTACCAAGATAGAAAAGTGCCTTTTTGAGGTTTCGGAGGTTCCTTTTTTGGGGTATGTGATTTCCACAGCAGGGTTGTCCATGGACCCCAAAAAGGTCTCTATAGTATTGGAGTGGCCTCGACCGGTGGGTTTAAAGGTGCTCCAGCGATTTCTTGGCTACGCCAATTACTACAGGAGGTTTATAAAAGGCTTTTCTTCTGTAGTCTCACCTCTTACGGAACCACCAAGAAGGGGGCAGATACTTATAACTGGTCGGCAGAGGTGTTGGCCGCCTTTTCGTCTCTAAAAAAATTTGTTTTGTTCTGCCCTCATCTTGAGACATGTAGATGTATCCCTACCCTTTATTGTTGAGGTAGACGCTTCAGAGATTGGAGTAGGGGCTGTATTGTCTCAGCAGTCTGGTTTGCAGGGCAGGTTGCATCCTTGCGCTTATTTTTCAAGAAAGTTCTCTCCTGCTGAGAGGAATTATGACATTGGAAATCAAGAGCTTCTAGCCATTAAACTTGCATTTGAAGAGTGGCGACATTGGCTGGAGGGGGCTGAGCACACGATAACAGTATATACGGATCATAAAAATTTAAAGTATATTGAAACCGCCAAGCGTCTTAGGCTAGGTCCACACTAGACACAGTTGCAGGACGGACACTGCAGTCCGGATCAGGGGAAGTACCCACCGTACTGCAAACTGATGAAAGTGCATCAGTTTTGCATCAGTTTCCGTTCAGGTTTTTCCCTGACAGAAAACGTCTCCATCATTAGGAAGGAGTGGGAGGATTTTTTTGGGCCAATCATAAAGCTCAGGCTATCCGTTTTAACATCCGTTTTTTGCCTGTGGAGCTGGAGATGCGTTTTCTCATTACTTTCACTACCCCTGCGTGTATCCGTGGTCCTGATCCGTTGCGTGAAAATGCAGCAGATCCGGACCTTCCGTTCAGATTTTGAAAACGGATCCCCGCAAACGCAGACGGATCCGTTTTTTACTTGGGTGAGGCTGGCTGCTATTTTGAACATTAGTATCTGGGACTCCGTTTTTCATCAGGTTTGAAAAACGCAGCCACGGATACGTTTCCGGACCTAGTGTGGACCAGCTCTTACTCCTAGACAGGCTCGGTGGTCCCTATTTTTTACACGGTTCAGGTTCTTTATTACTTACAGACCAGGTAGCAAAAACTAAAAAGCAGACGCATTGTCTAGATGCTTTGAGCCTGAATCAGTACAGATTGCCACTCCAGTCAATATTCTTCCCGAAAAAGTTGTTGTGGCAGCTGTTAATTTTCAGGTTGAACAGACCTCGTCTATAAGCTCTTCTTTATCGGACAACATAAAACAGTCTGAGGAATGGGAATTCATTCCAGGGGAGATTGTTTGGGCTCTGCCAGCAAGATTAAGAAAGTCCAGAACTGCCTCTAGTTTGTCTTTTGGGTCACCTTTACAGGGGCATCCCTCTCCCTCCCTCCCTGGATCCGTGGGGACAGATAAAATCAGGGAGAGGTCCCAGGATTGGTGCCTTGTCATGCAAAATGGATTGTGTCCGGAGTCCACGCCTAGAGGGGGGGGGGGGGGGTACTGTAACATCTGTAAACTTGGCGGCTGCGGATACGCATGTTATACCCGCAGCCGCCTTTGTTCCCTGTTCACAGGCCTTATCCGTACCGGCGGCGTCCAGCACGCTGGGAACGGCAATGCCTCTTGCTCATAGGGTCTCTGTATCGCACTGGCATGCGCGGAGACAGGACCTTTATGCTGGAAGAAGGCGCTTCAGCTGACCTGCCGGTCAGCTGACGTCAGGAGTAACTCGCGCTGCTCGGATTGGCTGATTGTTAGGGGGCATGGCGCTGGGCTCTCCTCGGCTTCTTAAGCCTTCACTAATCATTGGCAACTCGTCTGCTGTTGCGAATACACTCGTGTTAGCGCTCAGACCTAGTGAGGTTCCAGTTGATGATAGATGTATATGCAGTGTTTGCAATATACATCTATCTATAGTTAGTTATTATTACATTGTATTTCTGATAACCTGTGTATGATTCTGGCTACTCTCTGACCTTGCTATTGCTAAACGATTTTGTACCTCTGCCTTTCTGACTTAAGTTGCTGAACCTCTGCCTGATATTAACTACTCTCTTGCCTGCCGTTTTGGTACTGTCTCTGCCTGCCTGTTATCGTACTTTGCCTGTCTGACTACTCTACTCACCAGTGGGCCCTAGCCACTGGTGAGGTGCTCTGGCCATTAGAACCCACCAGCTCCTCTGGTGAGGTTCAGACTCACTTGTATAAGCTCCAGTGACTGTTAGTACCTTGCCAGCTCCTCTGACAAGGTCTTGCTAAACTATTCAGCCACTGGTGCTGTTAGTACCTTGCCAGCTCCTCTGGCAAGGTCTCGCTAAACTATCAGTCACTTGTGCTGTTATTACCTTCCCAGCTCCACTGGAAAGGTCTAGTTTAACTATTCAGTCATATGTACTGTCAGTACCTTACCAGCTCCTCTGATAAGGTTTAGCCAAACTTCTTTAGTTCTTTCATTATTAGTACTTTGCCAGCTCCTCTGGTAAAGGTATTGTTATTTGTGTTAGTAGACCCTCCAGCTCCTCTGGAGTAGTCTATACTGTTGCACCAAACACCACACCTTACTCTCAGCTAAATTATACTAGTATTATTGGTGATACTGCAGATCACCACATAATCAGGTATAGCGCCTGTATTATTGGGGATTCTGCAGATCACCAATGATCAGACGTCTGAGTTGCAGCACCCAATCGTTACACCAAGTTTGTGAGCTTTGGGGTTCTTGGCATCAATAATTTGTATGTTCCAATAGAAATTAAACAAATCAGATTGGCTTTTTGTGGCTTCACCCCCCTCCCCCTCCAGCATTTGAACCCCAGTCACCCAATGACCAACTGTAGCAGGTTTGAGGCATCTGCTATTAACAGTGTAAAAATGGCAGCAATTTAATATTCCACTTGAAAATCAACAGGTGAAGTTTGATTGGCTATTATAGGCTCCACCCACTTCCCTGAATATTAATCTGGGCAAAGTTTGGGAACCCTGCCATAAACAGTGTAAGAATGGCTGCAGTTTACATTTTGCCTGTGAAATTTGTTTGGTCTCCACCCACTTTTTGTAACCTTGACACACAGTCACTCAATGACCAAGTTTGTGAGCTTTCGGGTCCTTGGCATCAATAATTTGTATTTTCCCATGAAACTAAACTAATCTGATTCACTGTTTGTGGCTCTGTCCTCTTTTCTGAATTTGAACCCCAGTGACCAATTACCAACTGTACCAGGTTTGAGGCTTGTGCCATTAACAGTGCAAGAATGACAGCAATTTGAATATTCTCCTTGAAAAGCGACATGGGCCTGATTCACAAAGCAGTGCTAACAGTTAACACGCTGGTGAAAAGCCCTTTATCATGCCTAAACTCAGTTTAGGCATGATAAGTTTAGGTGTGATAAGTTTAGGTGTGATAAGTTTAGGCATGATAAGTTTAGGTGTGATAAGTTTAGGCGTGTTAAGTTTAAGCACCGACTGGGTTAAAACCGCAGTGCACAGCTGATCAAAAGTTTTGCACTAGCAAAGTCTGGTGCACTTCGCATAGAGTTTAATGGCGCTGCTTTGCATGCGGGACTTTGCACGCTATCTACACTTATCTAAACTTAGCATGCCTAAACTTATCACACCTAAACTTATCACACCTAAACTTATCACGCCTAAACTGGCTTTTCACCAGCGTGGTGCAATGGTTATCACGCCTAAAGTCTCTAACTGGGTTAGCACCGCTTTGTGAATCAAGCCCATGTGTTTTTTGATTGGCATTTTTAGGCTCCACCCACTGTTCTGAATATTAATCCCAGTCACCCAGTAACCAGCTGTGCAAAGTTTGAGAACCCTGGCATTAACAGTGATGAAAGGCTGCAGTTTACAATTTCCCAGAAAAATCTGTTTTTAACTCCACCCACTTTTTGTAACCTTGACACACAGTCACTACTCAATGACCAAGTTTGTGAGCTTTTGGGTTCCTGGCATCAAAATTGTGTGACTGGAAGCAGTTTATCCAGCAAAGAAATCTGGCTGTTTGTGGCTCGACCCCTTTACTGAATTTGAACCCCAGACACTTAACGTCCGACTGTAGCAGGTTTGAGGCCTCTGCCATTAAAAGTGTAAGAATGGCCTTGAAAATCAATAGGTGAATTTTGATTGGCTGTTGTAGGCTCCACCTACTTTTCTGAATATTAATGCTAGTCACCCAGTGACCAACTGTGCAAAGTTTGAGAACCCTGCGAATAACAGTGTAAGAAAAGCTGCAGTTTACATTTTCCCATAAAAAAGTTAGTTGTTTTTGGCTCCGCCCACTTTTTGTAATCTTGACATGCAGTCACTCAATGACCAATTTTATGAGCTTTGGGGTTCTTGGCATCAATAAGTTGCATTTTATCATTGAAATTAAACAAATGCGATTAGCTGTTTTTGGCCCGCTCCCTTCAGAATTTGAACCCCAGTCACCCAATGACCGACTGTAGCAAGTTTGAAGCCTCTGCCATTACAAGTGTAAGAATAGCAGCAGTTTAAATATTCCCCTTAAAAATCAATATGTGAATTTTGATTGGCTGTTGTAGGCTCCACCCACTTTCTTGAATAGTAATCACATTCACTTAGTGACCAACTGTGGCAAGTTTGAGAACCCTGCGCACTAACAGTCTAAGAATGGCTGCAGTTTACATTTTCCCATTTAAAATGAATGGCTGAAATTTGATTGGCTGTTTTATGCTCCGCCCACTTTTCCTGGATTTGTAACCTCTGGCTTGATTACTGTGAGAATGGCAGCCTTTTCCATTTTTTCCATTGACTTGAATGGGTGAAATCTGATTGGCTGTTTGTTGCTCCGCCCACATTTGCAGGGGGGACGCGAGACCCCCAGAACATATCATCCCAGGTAGCAAGGGATCTGTGTACCAAGTTTCATTCAAATCGGTCCAGCCGTTTTCAAGTGATCGCGGCACATACATACATACATACACACACACACACACATACACACACACACACATACACACACACACACACACACATATTCTCTATTTTCCATCGGCCCTGCGAATAAGTTTGAGTCCACTTTAACAATTTGTACCCCCCCCCCCCCTCGGTTGATGTTATGTCACACCGCCACTGCAGTATTTTGATTGACCGCCGAATCCCCGGAAGAAGAGCGGGGACATGTGAAACCCGGTAGCCAGGAGACAGGGGAGAGAGCTTGGGGGGAGAAAGGCTGAAGTCCCACTGCACAGCGCCGATCACGCACGGGACTCCAAAGTGCAGCAGGATGCAGATATTTGCCTACCCTGAGCGCAGCTTGGATTACCGTACTGGCCTATTTTTTCCTACCCCGAGCTCAGCTCGGAGTTACCACCAGGGAGGTTAATGGAGTGAAAGTTTACATTTTCCATGATTACTCACCTGGAATTCAAAAACAGAGGGCCACTTTTCTCCATATAAAGACATGCCTGAAGCATAATCAAGTGCTATATAGTATGCTATACCCTGCGAAGCTTCGAATACAGTTTAAAGGCAAAGCTTACTTTTTTACTGATCCTAAGGAAGCGGATCAGTGGTTGGAACTGCAGGGTCTTGCAATGCCTGCACATGCAGGAAGATAGGTTTCTGACAGACTCTGCACATGGTCTTGTTACTGATGTCCATGGTGATGTTTATATCAACCTGAATATACCTTTATTACCTTATTCTTGATGCCTAAGATGGTGCTGACTAGCAGCCACGGCACACAGGAGCTCCATACCTTTTCTATTTTTCTGTTAGTTAGTTAGTATTTTGTTAGTAGTAGTGAGTAGCAGTTGGTAGTAGTTTTAACTTTAGGAGCTAGTAGCAGATAGAAGTCTGGCTGCATGTTTCTTCGCTCGGAGGGAAGCCACACCAACCTGCTCTCTGTCGCTGCAGCCCCCTAGGCTCCAATCTGCGGCCGGGCTCCGGGCATCCACCACCGAACCCCTGCCAGCGGCTGCAGTACCTCCGGTACCTCCTGCAACAAGCCGACGCCCGCACCAGGCCAACCATCGCCCCACGGGCAGACGGCTCCAGATCCACTTGCGGCCGTCGCCTCGGGCCTGCTAGGCCACCCGCACTGCTTGGTGAGCGAGCTGCGTGCCCCCGACTGCAGTCTACAAGATCGCCGTCGACCTCGGTGGGTTGAGTCATCGGAGCCTGAGGAGCCGCTGCCTGCCGGACGGAGTTTCTACGGCTGCCGCACGCCCCTATCTGTGACGCAGGGGCCCATCGCTGGGCTCACGTGCACTCCACGTGGTCCCTCTTCTGCCGCTGAGCCTTCCGCAGCCACCCTCAATGGGAGATCTCGCCCCCACACCGGCGCCACAGTCGGGGAAAGGCGAGGGCAGCACCTCCATCTGGAAGCACTCGGGATCTCTGCTGGCCCAGAGCAAACAGCCAGCAATCAGCCACCCACAGTGCTGCATCCTCCGCCTGGTTCACCCTAGGACACCAGGGCACCATTCAAGCCACTCCAGGTGAGAGCCCAATTGCTGGGCCCCTTGTGCAATCCACAGGCACCATACACTGTCTCCCTGCTGGGGCTCTTGCCTGCTTCCTACCCTGACGAGGCCACATCTGGAGGGCTGCTTGCTGCTCCTGGGTGGCCACATCCACTGTGCAGCTGTTTGGTCCTCCTGTAGCCCTTATGCCTTCCTGGGTTGGACAGTAGTGCACTGCTCAGGTGGGATGGGATGTACTGCATAATGCTTGCGATGGTCTGTATTGCACTGCTCACCTGATGAACTGCCTTTGCACTGCTCATAGAACGGTCTGCTTCTGTCTCCGCACTGCTTATGTGATGGCTGTATTGCACTGCTTATGGGATGGTGTGAGGAAACGCGGAAGAGCCGCCGTCTCTCACAATGAGGCAGCTGTTTCCGCGTTCAGCAGCGCGTCACAACGCGGAAAAACCACCGCGTGCCGCTTAGGCAGAGCGGCGGAATCCGCATTGGTAACGGCGGAATCCGCATCAGAGGCGGCCCCCGCACTAGATACATTGCATGACAGTACTGGTGTGGCTGGGACTGATAGGCCACCAAGATTCAGACTTACACGCGCGCGAGCACAGAGGCAGAGTTTAAATAGCAGTTAGAAGGGTGTCGGCTGACCAGCTGGGTCAGCTGACAAATTCCACTGCTCTCATTGGACCAGCAATTAGGGAGGTCCTGGAAAGGTCCTAGAGTATATATACTGCTGGTTGTTCACTTGCTCTTTGTCTGGCGTGCGATCACATATGTGAGAGCACCCAGATCCGTAGTCAGATCCGCAAGTGTGCCGGGACCAGCTGGAGCTGTAATCCTACACTTAGCTAGATTCTGTTGATAGCTAAAGTACTAGTTTGATTGTATTTATTTGTTATGACTTTTGCCTGCCTTGACTACCCTTTTGAACTCTGATCTTGTACCTCGATATTTCTGATACTCTGTTGCCGAACCCCGGCTCGTTCCTTGACTCTGCTTCTGCCTCCTGATTTTGTACCCCGATATTTCTGATACCCCGTTGCTGAACCCTGCCTGTACTTTGACTCCGCCTTTGCCTCCTGATCTTGTACTTTATCTGTCCGTGTGTGTACGACCTGGCTTGTCCGACTTCGAGAACCGACCTTACTGTTAGAGGCGGTTCCTCGTTCTGTTAAGTGACCCTTCCGCCAGAGGGTTACTTTCAGTATATCCTTCCCGCTGGCAGCCTGACTCCTCCCGCCTTGGAGAGCTCAGGTTTGCGGAAGGAATCTGTACAGTACGCCTTACTGTACTGAGGCCCTGTCCTCTAAGTGTTACTGTTACACCAAAACACTACACTCTACTCAGGTGAACAGAGGTTAGCTAGTATATCGGATTATCAGTGATACTGCAGATCACGTATAATCTGGTATACATCTGTATTCCCAGTGGTTCTGCAGATCACTGGTAATCAGATCCTCTCTGTGCTTCACCGATCGTTACAGAACGCCAGACCAAAAAACAGATGGAATCACGCGCTGATCCTCTGACTGTGCTTGCCACTTCGGTGGACAGTATCCATCAAGCACTGGGCCAGCACAAAGCCTTAATCGATGCCCTATCAGGCTCAGTGCGAACCCTCCAGACGTCAGTTGATTCAGTGCGATCCCCTCCTAGTGACGACATTCGCATGCCTGTACCTGATAAATTTTCCGGCCACAAATCTGACTTTCGGAATTTCAGGAGTAGAGTGTTATCGTATTTCGAATTGAGACCCCGATCCTCGGGGACTGAGACCCAACGGGTCACCTTTATTAAAACTTTGCTGGCTGGTGACTCCCAGTCATGGGCATACAACCTGCCTTCTACCAATATTGCCCTGACCTCGGTGGAGGAGTTCTTTAAGGCCATGGCCATAATTTATGACGACCCTGACCTTGCCGCGTCCTCTGAGCGGAAGCTCAAACTTTTGCGGCAAGGCAGAGGCTCGGTCGAGGATTATGCGGCAGAGTTCCGTAGGTGGTCAGTCACCGCTAGATTCGATAACTTTGCTCTGATGGATTACTTCCTGTCTGGGTTGTCGGAGGAAGTCTCTGATCTAATGTTAACTGTACCCGAGCCCAAGACAGTCGATGAGGCCATATCATCGGCCATTCGAGTTGATCGTAGGTTACGCCATCAGAAGCAGGTTAGGGGTAGTCACCGCGTCAGGGTGACATCTTACGCGGCACCATCCGCTACACCCCTAGTAACACCTTCTCCGCCTGTCTCACCCTCTCTGGCCTTGCCTCCGCCCGAACCAATGCAGATTGGTCATTCGAAGTTGACCCAGGTGGAGCGACGGCAGAGAATGACGGAACAGCTGTGCCTGTATTGTGCAGCAGCAGGGCATAGGGTGCGAAACTGCCCTAACAAGTCGGGAAACGAGTTTGCCTAGGAGTAGTGGGGGGTGACACCCTAGGCACACAATTTTCACCCCTTAAAGAGAAAAAATTGCTTCTCCCCTGTACTATCACATGGGAGAATAAGTCCGTAGCCACTGAAGCGTTTGTTGATTCTGGCTCAGCGGCTAATTTTATGGATCTTGAATTTGCTCAGGAGTTGGGTATTCCCCTCACTCCAGTGAGTCCCTCCATTCAGGTCACGGCAGTAGACGATTCCCCTCTGCAACGGGATCGCCCACTGTCACAGACCCCGGAGGTGAAGGTCGCCATAGGGGTACTGCATGGGGAACAGTTACGATTTTTTGTGTTACGCATGTCTACCTCCACTATTATCTTAGGCATGCCGTGGCTGCAAATCCATTCTCCGCACATAGACTGGGCTACGGGTCAGGTAACCAGATGGTCCGATCATTGTCACCAACGGTGTTTAGGGAAGGTGACATTGGGTCGAACCAAGATTCTTGTGGAGGGGGTTCCCGAAGAGTATGCAGAGTTCTCTGATGTATTTTGTCCTAAGTCTGCTGATCAGTTACCCCCTCATCGCCCGTTCGATTGCCCCATTGATCTCTGGGCTGGTTGTATGCCTCCTAGGGGTCACCTGTATAACTTGTCCGGTCCAGAGAAGATGGCTATGCAGGAATACATTCGTGATAACTTAGCCAAGGGGTTCATCCGGCCCTCCCGGTCACCTGCTGGGGCCGGTTTCTTTTTCGTTAAAAAGAAAGACGGGGGTCTCCGACCTTGTATTGATTATCGGGGCCTCAATAAGATCACGATAAAAAATCGCTATCCGTTACCCTTGATAGACGATTTATTTACGCAAGTCACAGCCGCAAAGATCTTCTCTAAATTGGATCTGAGGGGGGCATACAATCTAATCCGCATCAGAGAGGGTGATGAGTGGAAGACGGCCTTCAACACACCCGACGGGCATTACGAGTACCTAGTAATGCCCTTCGGGTTGTGCAATGCGCCAGCCGTCTTCCAAGAATTAATCAATGAGGTATTCCGGGAGGTTTTGGGTAGATTCGTGTTGGTATACCTCGATGACATACTAATTTATTCCAATAACCTCTCCGAACACAGGGTTCACGTAAAATTTGTCCTAAACAAATTAAGACAGAATAGGCTCTACGCGAAGGTGGAAAAGTGTATATTTGAAGTGACCACGGTCACGTTTCTGGGATACGTAATTTCCACCTCGGGCCTCTCAATGGATCCTGCCAAGGTCACAGCCGTGTTGGAGTGGCCACAGCCAGTCGGGTTGAAGGCCCTGCAGAGATTTTTGGGGTTCGCGAACTATTACAGGAGGTTCATTAAGGGATACTCCACTTTAGTTGCCCCCCTTACCAGTCTCACGAAAAAAGGGGCGGATACCAACCACTGGTCTCCTGAAGCCGTGGCGGCATTTGCTTTATTGAAAAAATTATTTTGCTCAGCACCAATTTTGAGGCTTGTTGACACGTCCTTTCCCTTCATTGTGGAGGTTGATGCCTCAGAAGTTGGGGTGGGGGCGGTGCTGTCGCAACGGTCTGGGTTGCAGGGCAGATTACACCCATGTGCTTATTTTTCCCGCAGGTTTTCACCTGCAGAAAAAAATTATGATATAGGCAACCGGGAACTTCTGGCTATTAAGTTGGCATTTGAGGAGTGGCGCCACTGGTTAGAGGGGGCAGAGCACACGATCACAGTTTACACCGACCATAAGAACTTGGAATACATCGAGGGGGCGAAGAGATTGAGTCCCCGTCAGGCCCGATGGTGTTTGTTTTTTACAAGGTTTAGGTTTATAATCACGTACACCCCAGGCAGCAAAAACGTCAAGGCAGATGCCCTCTCCAGGTGTTTTGAACCAGAAACGGCACAGCCACCCGCTCCTGAGTCTATCATCCCGCGGGAACTAGTGTTAGCCGCAACAGAGACTTGGGAGGATTGGACGGAGGTTTTGGGTCCATTTCAGCAGGACGTTCCTGAGGGAAAACCCGAAGGGGTTATGTTTATCCCTTTGCCCTTTCGTTTACAAATCCTGCACCTCTTTCACGCCCATAAGAATGCTGGTCATCCTGGAGCTGCTAGAACGCAGGATCTGATTGCCAGGTGTGCTTGGTGGCCTTCTTTGGCAACAGATTGCAAAGAGTATGTCAGGGAGTGTGCGGTCTGTGCCAAGAGTAAACCCTCCCGGCTGGCATCTGTAGGTAAGCTGCAGCCTTTGCCCACCCCGAGTGAGCCATGGACCCACTTGTCCATGGATTTTGTGGGAGAATTGCCCAGGTCTGAAGGAATGTCGGTCATTTGGGTGGTAGTCGACCGTTTTAGCAAGATGGCCCATTTTGTGCCCCTGAAAGGACTCCCCTCGGCTCAGGAACTGGCCGAGTTGTTCATCATTCACGTCTTCCGGCTGCATGGCATTCCGGAAGACATTGTGTCGGATAGGGGAGTCCAATTTGTCTCTGGTTTCTGGAGGGCATTTTGCCGCCAAATGGGCATGAAGTTGTCTTTTTCGTCAGGCTACCACCCACAGACTAATGGGCAGACGGAACGTATCAACCAGTCTTTGGAACAATTCCTAAGATGTTACGTTGCGGAAGCACAGACTGACTGGGTAAAATTTTTGCCCTTCGCGGAATTTGCACAAAATAATTTGAAGAATTCCTCATCTGGGTTCTCTCCATTCCAGATTGTGACAGGGAGATCACCCAAATTTTCCCCTTTTCCAGTCGTGTCATCCCCATTTCCAGCACTGGAGGATTGGCAGAGATCACTTAGGGACAATTGGGGAATTGTTAAGGGGAATTTGCAGAAGGCGTTCCAGAGTCAGAAGGGTCAAGCAGACAAAAGACGATCCGTGGAATGGAAGTTTCAGCCAGGGGAGTTAGTCTGGGTGTCCACACGTCACTTGACCCTGAAGCAGCCTTCTACCAAACTGGGTCCCAGGTTTGTGGGTCCATTCCCAGTGACTAAAAGAATCAATAACGTGACTTACGCCATTGATCTTCCTGCCAGCATGCGGGGCGTAAGGTCGTTTCATGTGTCCCTACTCAAACCTGCAGTCCAGGTGGGTTCCGCTCCTCCTCCCCCTGTGTTGGTAGATGACCAACCTGAATATGAGGTGGAAAAGATTTTAGATTCACGTGTTGTGCAAAACTCAGTACAATATCTCGTACACTGGAAAGGGTACGGCATTGAGGAGAGGCAATGGGTACCGGGGACGCGCATGCATGCAGACGAATTAAGGAGAGAATTTCATGCCTCACATCCAGAGAAACCTGGTGGGAGTTGTCCGGAGTCCACTCCTCGGGAGGGGGGTACTGTGAGGAAACGCGGAAGAGCCGCCGTCTCTCACAATGAGGCGGCTGTTTCCGCGTTCAGCAGCGCGTCACAACGCGGAAAAACCGCCGCATGCCGCTTAGGCAGAGCGGCGGAATCCGCATTGGTAACGGCGGAATCCGCATCAGAGGCGGCCCCCGCACTAGATACATTGCATGACAGTACTGGTGTGGCTGGGACTGATAGGCCACCAAGATTCAGACTTACACGCGCGCGAGCACAGAGGCAGAGTTTAAATAGCAGTTAGAAGGGTGTCGGCTGACCAGCTGGGTCAGCTGACAAATTCCACTGCTCTCATTGGACCAGCAATTAGGGAGGTCCTGGAAAGGTCCTAGAGTATATATACTGCTGGTTGTTCACTTGCTCTTTGTCTGGCATGCGATCACATATGTGGGAGCACCCAGATCCGTAGTCAGATCCGCAAGTGTGCCGGGACCAGCTGGAGCTGTAATCCTACACTTAGCTAGATTCTGTTGATAGCTAAAGTACTAGTTTGATTGTATTTATTTGTTATGACTTTTGCCTGCCTTGACTACCCTTTTGAACTCTGATCTTGTACCTCGATATTTCTGATACTCTGTTGCCGAACCCCGGCTCGTTCCTTGACTCTGCTTCTGCCTCCTGATTTTGTACCCCGATATTTCTGATACCCCGTTGCTGAACCCTGCCTGTACTTTGACTCCGCCTTTGCCTCCTGATCTTGTACTTTATCTGTCCGTGTGTGTACGACCTGGCTTGTCCGACTTCGAGAACCGACCTTACTGTTAGAGGCGGTTCCTCGTTCTGTTAAGTGACCCTTCCGCCAGAGGGTTACTTTCAGTATATCCTTCCCGCTGGCAGCCTGACTCCTCCCGCCTTGGAGAGCTCAGGTTTGCGGAAGGAATCTGTACAGTACGCCTTACTGTACTGAGGCCCTGTCCTCTAAGTGTTACTGTTACACCAAAACACTACACTCTACTCAGGTGAACAGAGGTTAGCTAGTATATCGGATTATCAGTGATACTGCAGATCACGTATAATCTGGTATACATCTGTATTCCCAGTGGTTCTGCAGATCACTGGTAATCAGATCCTCTCTGTGCTTCACCGATCGTTACAGATGGACTGTTTTGCACTGCTCAGGTGATGGACTGTATTGCGCTGCTCATGTCATGAACTGTATTACACTGCTCATGGGACGGCTGCTCTGCTCATGTGAGGGTCTGTATTGCACCGCTCATGTGATGGACTGTATGCACCGCTCATGTGATAGACTGTATTGCACCGCCCATGTGATAGACTGTATTGCAACGCTCATGTGATAGACTGTATTGCACCGCTCAGGTGTTGGACTGCATTGCACCGCTCATGTGATGGACTGTATTGTATTGCGTTGCCCATGTGATGAAACTGTATTGCACTGCTTATGATCTGCACTGTACTGATCTGATCTGTCTAGTGGCCAAAGACCCTGCGGAATGCCATGCTTCTCCACTCCCTGTTGGCGTCCCACTTCCTCCATCGGTCATGCCCCCACCCCCCACGCCATCACACGTACCACGTACTCCAGGGAGCAACTTCTTCAGTGGGAACAACGCGGCTTATCACTCCCTGAAGCCGATCTCCTGCCAAACCTGGTCCAGAACTACATCCAGCAAGTCCTGGACTCTGCTCCTTGGTCCAGTGGAGGCTGGCGGTGAAGGGGCTGTCGAGCTGGGGCTCGCGTGAGACTCAAGAGAAGGGGACTGAGATCAGCCATCCCCTCGGTACTCTTGGCAAATGTCCGCTCCCTCCCTAACAAACTGGATGAACTACGTCTCCTCTGCGGCAGGTGGGAGCTCGGGAGGAACACCCCAGTACACTGCTTCACGGAGACTTGGTTACATGAGAACATCCCGGAGAACGCCCTACACCTTCCAGGCTTCAGCCTCATAAGGGGGGACCGTGACTCTACCCTCTCTGGGAAGAAAAGAGGCGGTGGCATTTGCTTCTACGTCAGCTCCTCATAGTGCCCCACCCCACCAGTACTCGACAGGAGGTGCTCCCCAGACCTAGAACTGCAGGCCGGCATACTCACCACGAGAGTTCGCCTCCTATGTCTTGGTCGGAGTGTATATTCCCCCTGATGCCGACGTCAAATCTGCCCTGGGTACCCTCAGCGACACTATCTCACAGTGGGAAATATCCCTCCCAGACTCACTGTTCATCGTCATGGGAGACTTCAACAAGGCAAACCTTCGACAAGAGCTGCCACGCTACCATCAGCATGTTGCTTGCCCTACCAGAGGCCTGAACACCCTCGATCATTGCTACACACCACTGAAGGACGCCTACAAGGCTATCTCTGGGGCGGCGCTTGGCTCCTCCGATCATTGTCTTGTTCATCTCATTCCCACCTACAGGAGGCTCCTGGAATCGGCAAAACCGGTCGTGAAGTCCTCCAAGGTATGGTCCAGCGAGGCCATGCTCCACCTTCAAGCCTGCTTTGATTGCACGGACTGGGAGTCCCTGGCAGCTCCAGACCTGGACGAGTGGGCGGACAACGTTACGTCATACATCAGCTTCTGTGAGGCCTCCTGCGTCCCAACCAAATCCTTCAAGGTCTACCCGAATAACAAACCGTGGTTCTCCAACAAGCTACGGCTACTGCGGAAATGCAAGGAGGCGGCTCACAAGGCAGGAAACCAGGAAGAATTCAGGAAGGCGAGGAACACTCTGAAGCGAGAGCTAAGAGCCACAAAAAAGGAGTTTGCTGAGAGGATGAAGCCGAAACTGCGCTCGAACAACTCATGAGCTGTATGGCAAGGGCTTAAGGCTGCCACCAACTACAAGCCTCCCCCGCAACATGCTACACCCAGCCCTGAATTAGCTGAAGAACTAAGCAAATTCTACTACAGGTTTGAAAGGCAGGCTGAGCCTGGGGGGCACCCACCACCTCCTCCCCCCCAGCCCTCGCGCACGGCGACCCAAGTGAGGACCCACTCTCTCTGGAAGTGAGGGAGACAGACATTTGGCACCTCCTGTCCACGCTAAATGCCCGGAAAGCCTCGGGACCCGACAGCGTGTCCCCAGCCTGCCTCAAAACCTGTTCGGAGCAACTTGCCCCTATCCTCTCTACCATCTTCAGCAGGTCACTGACAGAGGGCAGAGTCCCTGCGTGTTTCAAGAGGTCCACCATCATTCCTGTTCCTAAGAAACAAGGCATCTCTGACCTCAACAACTACAGGCCCGTGGCCCTGACGTCTGTTATCATGAAGTCCCTAGAGAAAGTGGTCTTATCCACCCTCAAGCTATCCACCTTGCCCCTACTAGACCCACTCCAGTTCGCCTACAGGGCAAATAGGTCCACTGATGATTCCCTAAACATCTGTCTGGAATACATCCAACAACCATCTAGACAGGAAGGATGCGTATGCCAGAGTACTGCTACTAGACTTCAGCTCTGCATTTAACACTATATGCCCACACACCCTCCAGAATGTTCTGGCCACACTTGGGGTCCACTCCACCCTACGTCTATGGATCATTGACTTTCTCTCTAACAGATCCCAAGTTGTCAGGCTGGGGGACATCTACTGACGAGAAGTGATAACCAACACAGGGGCACCCCAGGGCTGCGTCCTGTCCCCGCTGCTCTCCTCCCTTTACACAAATGATTGCAGATCCACGGGAGACTCTGTCAAAGTCATAAAATTTGCGGACGACACCACCATTGTCGGCCTCGTCACCAAGGACAACATCCAGGATTACCAGCAGCAGGTGGAAAGACTATGCCTTTGGTGCAAGGAGAAAAGCCTGGTGCTCAACATGGCCAAAACCGTTGAACTTATAATTTACTTTAGGAAGTCGGCACCTACCCCACCTCCCATCTCCCATCGATGGCTCCGAGGTGGCCAGAGTGCCCTGCGCTCGCCTGCTGGGCACCACCATCTCCAGCGATCTCAGTTGGAGGGTCAACATCACGTCAACCCAACGGAAAGCTCAGCAGAGACTCTTCTTCCTCCTCCAACTGCGGAAGTTCGGCATGGCGCAGGAGATTCTAACATGCTTTTACACTGCCACTATTGAATCGATCCTCTGCTCTGCCATCTTGGTCTGGTATGTGGGAGCCACCGCCAGTGACCGGTCATTAGGTCGGTGGAGAGGATCATTGGGAGACCTCTGCCCCCACTTGACCACCTGTATAACACAAGACTGCGAGCCAGGGAACTGAGGATTGCAAGTGACCTCTCTCACCCAGGCCACTGTTTTTTCACCCCACTTCCACTGGGTCGGAGACTCCGGGCCATCCCCACCAAGACCACCAGACACAAGAACTCTTTCTTCCCGATGGCCGTCAGCCTCCTGAACTCCCTTAACATTCTACCACCCTCCATCAGCGCCCTACCACCTGCATAGGAGCGGTAGACTTCAGCAGTGTGTTTTTTGAAAGATGTAACTGAGCTATATGTATATCTAATGCTGATTTGTATTTGTGTATGAGGTATTACTGTCATTCTAATGTGTTTGTTGCCTTTCTTTCTATGTACCGCTCCATTGTGCCAAACCCAATTCCGGGCTTGACCGAGTCATGCTTGGCGAAATAAAATTATTCTGATTCTGATTCTCATGGCGCCTGTGATTACACACTACTGACATTCTCTTATAATTCCTATATATACAGTGGCTTGCAAAAGTATTCGCCCCCCTTGAAGTTTTCCACATTTTGTCACATTACTGCCACAAACATGAATCAATTTTATTGGAATTCCACGTGAAAGACCAATGCAAAGTGGTGTACACGTGAGAAGTGGAACGAAAAATCATACATGATTCCAAACATTTTTTTACAAATGAATAACTGCAAAGTGTTGTGTGCGTAATTATTCAGCCCCCTTTGGTCTGAGTGCAGTCAGTTGCCCATAGACATTGCCTGATGAGTGCTAATGACTAAATAGAGTGCTCCTGTGTGTAATCTAATGTCAGTACAAATAAAGCTGCTCTGTGACCGCCTCAGAGGTTGTCTAAAAGAATATTGGGAGCAACAACACCATGAAGTCCAAAGAACACACTAGACAGGTCAGGGATAAAGTTATTGAGAAATGTAAAGCAGACTTAGGCTACAAAAAGATTTCCAAAGCCTTGAACATCCCACGGAGCACTGTTAAGCGATCATTTAAAAATGGAAGGAGTATGGCCTAACTGTAAACCTACCAAGACAAGGCCGTCCACTTAAACTCACAGGCCGAACAAAGAGAGCGCTGATCAGAAATGCAGTAAAGAGCCCCATGGTGACTCTGGATGAGCTGCAGAGATCTACAGCTCAGGTGGGGGAATCTGTCCATAGGACAACTATTAATCGTGCACTGCACAAAGTTGGCCTTTATGGAAGGGTGGCAAGAAGAAAGCCCTTGTTAACAGAAAAGCATAAGAAGTTCCGTTTGCAGTTTGCCACAAGCCATGTGGGGGACACAGCAAACGTGGAAGAAGGTGCTCTGGTCAGATGAGACCAAAATTGAACTTTTTTGCCAAAATGCAAAACGCTATGTGTGGCGGAAAACTAACACTGCACATCACTCTGAACACACCATTCCCACTGTCAAATATGGTGGTGGCAGCATCATGCTCTGGGGGTGCTTCTCTTCAGCAGGGACAGGGAAGCTGGTCAGAGTTGATGGGAAGATGGATGCAGCGAAATATAGGGCAATCTTGGAAGAAAACCTCTTGGAGTCTGCAAAAGACTTGAGACTGGGGCGGAGGTTCACCTTCCAGCAGGACAACGACCCTAAACATAAAGCCAGGGCAACAATGGAATGGTTTAAAACAAAACATATCCATGTGTTACGATGGCCCAGTCAAAGTCCAGATCTAAATCCAATCGAGATTCTGTGGCAAGATCTGAAAACTGCTGTTCACAAACGCTGTCCATCTAATCTGACTGAGCTGGAGCTGTTTTGCAAAGAACAATGGGCAAGGATTTCAGTCTCTAGACGTGTAAAGCTGGTAGAGACCTACCCTAAAAGACTAGCAGCTGTAATTGCAGCAAAAGGTGGTTCTACAAAGTATTGACTCAGGGGGCTGAATAATTACGCACACCCCACTTTGCAGTTATTAATTTGTAAAAAATGTTTGGAATCATGTATGATTTTCATTCCACTTCTCACGTGTACACCACTTTGAATTGGTATTTCACATGGAATTTCAATAAAAATGATTCATGTTTGTGGCAGTAATGTGACAAAATATGGAAAACTTTAAGTGGGCCGAATACTTTTGCAAGCCACTGTATGGGATAAGGAAAAAGCAATAGCTTGTATGTGACTATTTTGCTCTCTGAGTTGCTCTCTGCTATTGTTCATTTGACCAGATATTGTGTTTTCTACATATTCTATGATAATACTGCTTGCAACAAAGTGCTTATTAATGGGTGCCTGACCTAGTGGCAGGGTCCCTTTCTATTTACTGTCACATTAATGATGTAAAAAAATGTGGCTAGCAATACAAAATGTGCTTTTATGATTAATCTTTTCCTTCCTGACCAGTTGAAAAATAGAACGTCATTTCCTAGAGTATGCTTCCATGACATAGTTACATGGCTCTAGAATAAGGCCCTTTGTTTTCGGTTTTTATGTTTTTATCTTATCCACTGTTTATTTCTTAGGGGGTGGGCTGGCTATATGCCAGTTATATGAACATGTATTCATTTTTCCTTGATTTAAAGTCTCGGGCCGGATGGCGCTACCTTTGTAAGTACCCCAGTTGGTTGGAATGTTTCGGGTAGTAAGGCTCTCTGTAGTTTGGAACTGGGAGCGGTGTGGCAATTGTGGGTGGGGATGTTTTACTGAAGCTATATTGTTACTGCACAGCTACAGTACGAGATGGAGGTTCAAGTATTACAACTGGTCTATATTTGCTCTCTTGGCATTCTTCCTGCAATATTATGCCGTTACTTAGAATACTAACTTGGAATGTTAGTGTAGCCTAGGTTTTGATCATATCAAACGTTTATTGCCACATATTACCTGTTTTCAAGAGACTCAACTGATGGGTTCCAGAGTTATGGTGCTTAAAGAGACACTGAAGCGAAAAAAAAATTATGATATTATGATTTGTATGTGTAGTACAGCTAAGAAATAAAACATTAAGATCAGATACATCAGTCTAATTGTTT
Organism: Hyperolius riggenbachi; assembly: GCF_040937935.1. NCBI lineage: Eukaryota > Metazoa > Chordata > Amphibia > Anura > Hyperoliidae > Hyperolius > Hyperolius riggenbachi. The sequence continues at coordinate 300,620,339 of NC_090646.1, read as the reverse complement.
CCAGTACAGGAAGAGTTAAGAAACTCCAGTTGTTATCTCTATACAAAAAAGCCATTAAACTCTACGACTTTCAAAATTGTGGAGAGGGCTGTTTTCTGACTTTTATTATCTCAACTGTTAGTTAACTATTTACTTTTTCTCTGCCAGAGGAGAGGTCATTACTTCACAGACTCCTCTGAAAGAATCATTTTGAATGCAGAGTGTTGTGTAATCTGCACATATTAGAGAATCATGCAATGTTAGAAAAAACACTATATACCTGAAAATAAAAATATGAGAATATTTTCTTTGCTGCTAATCTTCTAGTAATTATTCATAGTACACAACCAATTCATTATATCATATATTTTTTTTCGCTTTAGTGTCTCTTTAAAGTGGATCCGAGATAAACTTTTACTCATTGCATAATTGTGTTCCTTTCATATAGTTTATAGGGCATTCCTCAAGCCAAATACTTTTTTGTTTTCTTTCAATACTCTAATTCCCTATAAACTAAACAAGCCTCATGCACATCTTTTCACAGTGCCTTGGCATTTTCAGACAGTAGCAAGAGCTTATAGGAGCTCAGTCTAGGCAGGGGGAGGGGGAGGTGTTACTAGCCATTGATTTCAGAGGCAGAGGGGAGGAGGGAGGAGGAGAGGGGACTGAATTTACACAGAGGCAAGCTGATAGCATCTCCAGCTCTCAGCCTGTGACAATGTGACAAACAGAACATGGCTGCCCTCATTGTATCACAGGAATAAATATTCATAAACTGTTTGTAAATAAACGCGGAAGAGCCGCCGCCAGGAGCCAGCGGCAGGCGGCTCTTTCCGCACGCAGTGTTGCTGCACACGGAGAGGCAGCCGCCTCCTCTCAGCACGAGGTGGCTGTCTCTGTGCAGGGACCCAATGAGAGCGCAGAAACCGCCGCGTTGGACGCGGCGGTTGGTGCGCATACCCCCGCTGCGGAGACACCACAGAGCGGGGCTGCTGTGGCTGGGACTCGTAGTCCCTCTGGATTAGGAATGGCGCGCGCGCGCATTGAGGCAGAACATTTGTGCCAGCCAGAGATGAGTCAGCTGACCAGGTTGGTCAGCTGACCCTGGCTCCCCTCCTGATTGGTTCAGCACTTAGGGAGGTGCTGGGAAGAGGGTCATGTATATATACTGCTGGCTGTTCACTTGCTCCCTGTCTGGCGTTGCGATCACTTATGTGGGAGCACCCAGATCCGTAGTCAGATCCGCAAGTGTGCCGGGACCAGCTGGAGCTGTAATCCTACACTTAGCTAGATTGTTGATAGCTAAAGTACTAGTTTGATTGTGTTTATCTGTTATGACCTATTGCCTGCCTGACCATTCTCCTGAACTCTGACCTTGTACCTCGATATTTCTGATACTCTGTTGCCGAACCCCGGCTCGTTCCTAGACTCTGTTTCTGCCTCCTGATTTTGTGCCTCGATCTATCTGATACCCTGTTGCCAAACCCTGCCTGTACCTTGACTCCGCCTTTTGCCTCCTGATCTTGTACTTTATCTGTCCGTGTGTGTAGGACCTGGCTAGTCCGACCTCGAGAACCGACCTTGCTGTTAGAGGCGGTTCTTCACACTGTTAGTGACCCTTCCTCTTGAGGGTTCCTTTCAGAATATCCTTCCTACTGTCAGCCTGACTCCTCCCATCTTGGAGAGCTCAGGTCTGCGGAAGGAATCTGTGCAGTACTCCTTGGTGTACTAAGGCCTAGTCCTCTAAGTGTTACTGTTACACCAAACACTACACTCTACTCAGGTGAACAGAGGTTAGCTAGTATATCGGATTATCGGTGATACTGCAGATCACTTATAATCTGGTATACATCTGTATTCCCCGTGATACTGCAGATCACCGGTAATCAGATCCTCTCTGTGCTTCACCGATCGTTACAGAACGCCAGATCACAATACTGATGGACGCACGCACTGACCCTCTGACTGTGCTTGCCACTTCGGTGGATACCATCCATCAAGCACTGGGCCAGCACAAAGCCTTAATTGATGCACTAAAAGGCTTGTCGAGATTTCCATATGACGGAATAACGTTTTTCTGATAAACTGAACTGTACATGATCAAATAGGAATAAAATCTAATATTTCCTTCCCCTAAGGTACAGAAGACAAAGACTTTTTAATGTATGGTGATTATAGATTAATATAGGTACATTTATTATTTAGAAATATATATATGGCTTATTTTAATATAACTTGTAATGCTGAATTGCATTGTCTGTGGCTATAAGGTGAGCTTAGCTATGAATAACAGGCAGTCAGCTGATGTGCTATGTACAATAGGTAACACAGTTACCTTGCTAGGACAAACAATTGCCAAACAAGAGGAGTCTGAAAATAATGAAAGAGACAAACCTTCACTAGCTTTTGTTTGTAAATGAACCAGTTTTTGTGTGCAATTGCTCAAACCCCTTTGTGTTGAATGACTACACCTTAATTCAAGTAAAGCCAGATGTCCTCATTGTGAAGGGTAGACAGTGTCAGCTGAGAAAAACAGGTTCCTTAGTTAATAGATAGACCAAGCTAGGATGAGTCACTAAACATCAACATGGTATAGCACAATATGAATTCCAATTAAAATAATTAAGGATAGTTCAGACAGCATATATATAGGTATTATGGCATATCAATTAAGAATGTTACTTTCATTTTTCTTATAGCTGGACAAACCAGTCATAATATGAAATTATAATACGTGTTAATATCAAAAGTCTCTGAACGAATATATCCAGAACAGTATGGAAATGCTATATAGTACCTGTGTTGCATTATAGACCATCATATTAATGGATAGAGGTATAAAACTCTGCTGACATTTATAAGATGTTATAAAGAGAAATCCATGGTGATTGTTAAATATGTCACTATGATTTTCGATCAAATCCAATCTATCTTAAATATGGTAGAAACTGTCATTGTGTAATAAAACATAACCAGTGATTCCATCAAGGTCAGCCATCCATAGAGGAATTATACCATTGATTTATCCACTATGAGTGATAAATAATAAAACACAATGTTTTGAGTTTTTGTCAAATATCCCCTTAAAAATGTGATTAGTTAGCCAACAGCACCTCCAGAGGATGAAATCCAGTAGTACACTTGGGTTAAAGATTAGTTATAGGAAACTCCCACTGATCACTCCCACTGCCTTGTGATAGGCTGGAAGATTTAATCCCCTGGGCAGGACCATAGGTAGTGAGGGGAATAAGATGAGAGGGGTCATTCAATGAGAGATCATCAGACCATCAGCAGATCTGAGCAGACCAGAACAGTAGGGATCCATGCCATCTGAATGATCGCAAGCAGCCACGCCTAAAGGAATACGCCCCAGAGGCCATCTTGGTGACTATACTTGAACCCAGTTATAAATTTTTCTTTTTAGTCGTATGGCTTATCACAGCACGAATATCTGAACTTTTGATTTATTGACAATTGTCTTTCTTAGTTTATAGTCATTTATAGCCAAAGGGAGTGGGCTCTTCCAGTGCACAGGAATTGCCCTTTCCATATATTTGATAAAACCCATTCAGTGGGAATTTTTTCTTTAGATAAACACAATCAATCGTTCAAGAATCGCTGACTGTGAATGCCATAACTTGTTTTGGATAAAAGCGCTAGATATTTCAAGCTACCTCCAAGTATTGATATTTTGATATTTTGCCGCAGTATGTGCAGGCCACGCCTAGCAAGGTTTAGGATGACTCAATAGATATTTTATTCCGAAATTATATATATGTTACCCGCTTGCTCTGTGTAGTAACACAGGCCAGCGGAGGTTAAAGTGCAGACAGAGGGAAAATTCCTGTCATTTATAGTTTATTGTATATCAATTGTGGGGCAACGCCCAGTCGTTATATCCACTGAGTCATCCTAAATTTGTCATAGTGAATGGTAAAGCTGACATCAGCCATTTTATTGTGGATAGCGCATTTTTGATTTTTGACTGCGCAATTTTGATTTTGATAGCGCCATTTTGATTTTTGATAGCAGCCATTTTGATTTTAATAACAGCCATTTTGATTTTAATAACCGCCATTTTGATTTTGATAGCAGCCATTTTATTTTTGATTCAGCCATTTTGTCTCCAGGAATCCTGTGATAAATTGATTGACATGGCCGGTGGCCATATTTGAGGACTCATAGCTATGTACTGTATTTGAGTTGACTGATAAATGGTTTAAATCCTGCTGTTATTGATAAATGAGTATAATAACATTTTGATGTTTTACTAAAGTTGTATTATCCAGCTCATTGCTCATTATAAGCATAACCTTATGAGTCTTGTTTTAATTCAAAAGTGCAATTTTATATTGTTTTGAAATATTGTTATATTTATTTGATATTAAATTAACATTTTTACAAATTGGTCTACGTTTATTTACATGTTTAAACCAGTACTGTAAAACCTCGAAAAACGAACTCATATAGTTAGGCGTGTGTTTGTATTGTTAGCTCCTCCCATTTTTTTTTTAGGAGCTTTATATTTGGGATTTTCTAATTTTTAACGATTAATACAAACATTGACAAAACGCCCGACATAAGATTGGAGGTCCCACCGAGATTCGTTTACTTTCCCTTACTGGTTTAAACAGTGTAAAAACGTTTTATTGAGCTGGTTGTATTGCATTGGCTATTGAATCATGAGTGCTGCAGATAGTGATTCAGGACTCCAGATGGAACGGTTATTCCGGAGGATTACTGAATTCATATTTATACAGCTAAAATATAATGAGGAAGTAGATGACTGGATAGCCAAAATGAGAAAATGTATCAAACAGGAAATTGATTGTATATTTAAGTCTCAAGGTACATTTGATCATTATCTATCATGTATGACCACAATAACTTCAGAATCCGATCTGAAGAAAAGGTTGTTAGGTTCCCTACCTCCTGTGTTATATGGGTTATTGGAAGTAAATATCCTTTCACAATCTAGAAAAAAAGAGATTGTACAGTGGAGATCTCAATTGCAAGAAACGGAGGAAAACGTCCAATCGTTGACCTCTCAGTTACATGATATGGAATCAAGTATTCAGGTTATGAGGGCTGATAGAGACCAATTAATGATTGATATTTCAGACAGGGAAGCAGCGATCAAAAGTCTGGAAAAAGACGCTGAACAAAATCGTAAAGCGCATCACAGACTTAAAACAGGATTTTGAAGAACTACAACAGCAGTACTTCAAAATCAAACAGGCAACCGAACCTGACAGAGTATCCAGTCCTTGCTCGCCAGTACTCCCTCTATATGACCCAAAATGGCAAGGCATGTTGGATCGTATGGAGGCGGTATGTAAAACCATGAATACCATGATAGATGACAGTAGTGTTGGGCGAACAGTGTTCGCCACTGTTCGGGTTCTGCAGAACATCACCCTGTTCGGGTGATGTTCGAGTTCGGCCGAACACCTGACGGTGCTCGGCCAAACCGTTCGGCCACATGGCCGAACTAAGAGCGCATGGCCGAACGTTCCCCGAACGTTCGGCTAGCGCTGTGATTGGCCGAACGGGTCACGTGGTTCGGGCCCGAACGCGCTCTGATTGGCCGAACGGTCACGTGGTTCGGGTAAATAAATACCCGA